>NC_045431.1:197319478-197481978 GCF_902635505.1 Sarcophilus harrisii | reverse complement strand
TTCCAAATGTGGAAGGCAATAATACCACTGCCTGTTGCTGTGGTCAGATGACATCTAGAATACCATGTTCAGTTTCAGGGCATCAGTTTTTAAGAAGGACATTGCTAAGCTTGAATGCTTCCAGAGAAGGGTCCTGCAGAGGACAAGGCTGGAGATGATGTCATCTGAGGACGAGTTGAAATAAATGGGAATATTTATTTTATTTTTTTTAAAGTATAAGTTAAATACAATATAAGCATACATGTCCAAACAGTTATTTTGCTGTACAAAAAGAATTGGACTCTGAAATAGTGTACTATGAGCTTGTGAAGGAAATAAAAAATGCAGGTGGACAAAAATAGAGGGATTGGGAATTCTATGTAGTGGTTCATAGTCATCTCCCAGAGTTCTTTCCCTGGATATAGCTGGTTCAATTCATTCCTGCTCTATTGGAACTGATTTGGTTCATCTCATTGCTGAAGAGGGCCACATCCATCAGAATTGATCATCATATAGTATTGTTGTTGAAGTTAAAATGGGAATATTTAGACTGGAGATGACTTGGGGAGGATATAATAGCAGAAGAAACGAAGGAAATATTTATCCAGCACCTGTTGGGTGCCAGAGACTGAGCTAAGTGATTTACAAATAATATCTCATTTATACCTTAACCTTGGAAAGTAGGGGCTCTTATCCTCATTTTACAATTGAGGAAACTGAGGCAGACAGAAGTTAAGTGTTAAGGTTAAGTTCAGGATCACATAGTAAGTAGCTGAGGCTAGATATGAAATTAGATTTTCTTGACTCTAGATCCATTGATCCACTGCACCACCTAGATGCATATAGGCTTTGAAAGGCTGCTAGGTTGGGGGCAGGGTGAGATTTGACTTTTGTACCAGAACATGGAATAATCAGTGCTGCACAGAGGCAGATGGAACAACTTCTTAAGAATGAGAAAAATTGTTCAGAATTTAAAAATATCACAAGGGAGTGAGTTCTTCATCACTAGAGATCTTTAAGGGAAGATTGGAAGAGTATTTATGGAAAATATACAGGTATGGATAATTCTCCTCACTCAGATTCAGTGTTCCTCATTGCAGATGTTTAAAGAGATGATGGATGACTATTACACATTTCTGATTCGCTTATGATTGCTGACTCAGCCTGCTGAATGCAGAAACTCAGATGGCATTTTGTGGAACTCGCTCAGCAAGCATGGCTCATGTTGTTGGGCAATGCAGTCTTGTCTGCTACACCACCAAACTGTAAGCTCCCGATGGCCATCTTTAGGTTATTGTTCACGGGGCTCAACTCAGCCAGTATTGGAGTGCTTCTTTCTAAACCTGTTTCTCTTTCTGCTCCTCCAGGCATTGTCAGCTGCTTTACTGCTTTGTTCCATTCCATTCTCCTCCATAGATTCTGGACTGTTGCTGGCTGACTAAAGATAGGATTTTGACATCATGGCATACATAGTAGGGCACTTGGAGTCAGGAAGAGCTGAATTCAAATCTTGCCTCAAATGCTAGCTGTGTGACCCTGAATAAGACACTCAACTTTTCTGTGCCTCAGTTTCCTCATCTGTAAAAAACAAAAGATGTTTGGACTCATTGGCATCTAACATCTACTCCAGCACTAAATTTATAATTCCACGAATCTGCTCTGGATAGGTCCGATGGTATCACTGTTTGACATCTTCCTTGTATGAAAATTTGGTTTACCACCAGAAAAGATAAAAGAAAGGAAGAAAGGAAGAAAAAGAGGAAGAAAAGAAAGAAGGAAGAAAATGAAGATAGGCAGGCAGGAAGAAAAAAAGCATTAATTAAGGGCCCAATATATGTCAGGCATTATGCTAAATGCTTCACAAATATCTTATTTGTTCCTCATGACAATCCTGTGTTTTAGGCGCTATCATTATTTCCATTTTATAGTTAAGGCAAGTGAAACAGACAGGGATTAAGTGACTTGCTCAGTGTCACATAGAAGTAAGTATCTGAAGCTACTTTCTGATTATGGTCTAGCATTCTATTCATTACACCACTTGGTTGCCTCTAACACCAATGGCTGAGAAAAAACAGATTGTTCTCTTAGCCTCCTTTTCATGATCACCGTTTTGAAGCTTTAGGAATGAATCTGACATTCAGAGCATCTTTGAATGGGAATATTGGGGATAGATCATTATACTCATGAAGATGTGAAATCCATTGCTGAGGATAATCGGCAAATAAAAATGAAGCTCAATTGTGATGTTTTCCCCAAAGTGGCAGGTAGAATAGGGCAATGCATTGCTGAGGATAATTGGCAAATAAAAACGAAGCTCAATTGGCATGTTTTCTCCCAAATGGGAGGTAGAACAGGACAATCCATTGCTGAGGATAATCAGCAAATATGTGATGTTTTGCCCAAAATGGAAGGTAGAACTAAGTCCATTCACTTTAGATTTAGGATCTTGCCTGCGGTTTATGGGCTGGGACTCTCCCTTAAATGAAATCACTTTGACTGTCATTGACTGACCAATAATAGATCCCAAACCAAGCCCCACTGGTCATTGCTTGGGCTTTGATTGGCTCAGACTGAATATAAATAGCAATTGTTTCTATTTTGGCCAGAAATCCTGAGGGTCTTCCCCTTCTAGATATGTATATATGTAAATGTATGTAAAAATGTATGTAAAATGTATGTATGCATATATGTAAATGTATATATTATAAATGATAATACACACATGTACATATACATTACACACACATATAATACACACACAGAGCTATATTAACTAGATAAAAGAACCCATTCTCTGGCTTATTTCTTACCTAGCCTTAATTACTGAATGGGTGCTGCCTCAGTCAAAGTGAGGCTTGTTAAAGACCTTAGCTTAAAAAGGTCAAGGTCTCCCACTGTGTCCAGAGCCATCTCTAGTCATCTTGATATATATCTGGCCACTGGACTCAGATGCTCTAGAGGAGAAAGTAGAGCAGGTGATTTTGCACTGCCCTCCCTCACTTAAATTCATTTGACTTGCACGTCATGGGGTCACCTCCCTGATGTTATGGTTCTTTTGAGAATGAAGGACAAACAACTACAATAACATGGAACCGATCAGGTCATCATCAATTGAGATTTGGTACTAGGATAGGAGGTATATCTCCCTTCTGCCTTCGTGGGCATGGTGGTGCATGTCTGTAGGCTCAGGAACCCAGGCTGATGCTTCCTGATCTCTTGAGCTTGAGAGTTCTACAGCGGACTCTGCAGATGGGGTGTTTGCACGAAATATGGCGGCAATCTAGTGAGCCTTTGGGTCCCGAGACCCTGCTAGGGAGGGACAAAATCAGCTCAGTTGGGAAATGAGCAGGTCAAATCCTGGGACTACTGATGGGTAGGAATGGCCAGTGAATAGCCCCGGAATTTCCAGCCTGCATGAATAGAAAGAACCAGTCTTAAAAATTAAAATTAGATATGTGGAGCTAGAAGGAGTTCCAAAGACCAATTCCCTCCATTTTAAAAATGAGGAAACTGAGGACTGGAAGAAATCAGGTACCTTGCCCCAGTTCACACAGGACATGAGATGCAGAGAAAAGGTCCTGGATTGGCTGGAGGGGCCAAGAGGAAGCTGCTTGGAGCTTCAGGAGATGCAGCTGCACCAAGAGTAAGCGAATTGTGTGAGTCAGAAACCAGGGCAACTGCTACGGGAGCAGCACATTAGCTCTCCTGAATTCTCAAGACTGTCCATCTGCTAATCCGATGCCCCCTGCTTGACTGGGCTCAGGGGAGAAATTAAAAGCCTTCTTTCATTAGAATCAGTAAAAGAAAATCAGCCTCTTCATGAAATGAAGCAATGGTAAATGTCATCCTTGGCACTAAGAAAACCAAGAAGAGAAACTGTCCTGTCAAAATGGTTGCTGACTTTGTGATGGGGTCTGGGTATGCCAAGGCAGGTGCAAGTGACCCTGCAGTTATTATTCGGGGTACTGGATTCAAATTTTCCCTTTTCAGTTATCTCTTTGTGATCTTGGACAAGTCAGTTTCTTCCTCTTGGCTCAGTTTTCTCATCTGTAAAATGTGGGGCTTGAACAAGATATATCTGGTCTAGGCAGCTGGGTGGTAAAGTGGATAGAGCAATGGACCTAAAATCAGGTAGACCCGAGTTCAAATCTGACCCTAAACACTTTCCAGATGGTAGATTCTGAGAAAGGCACTTAATCTTTGTCTTCCTCAGTCTCCTCAGTTGTAAAGTGGGGATGATAATAGTATCTCTCTCTCAAGGTGATTATGAAGATCAAATTAGATAATATTTGTAAAGCATTTTTAGCAGTGTTTGGCAAATAGACACTTTTCAAATGGTTTGTTTTTCTTCCTTCCTTCCTTCCCTTCTTCCTTCCTTCCTTCCCTTCTTCCTTCCTTCTTTCCCTTCTTCCCTTCTTCCCTTCTTCCTTCCTTCCTTCCTTCCTTCCTTCCTTCCTTCCTTCCTTCCTTCCTTCCTTCCTTCTTTCTTTCTTTCTTTCTTTCTTTCTTTCTTTCTTTCTTTCTTTCTTTCTTTCTTTCTTTCTCTCTCTCTTTCTCTCTCTCTCTCTTTCTTTCTCTCTCTCTTTCTTTCTCTCTCTTTCTTTCTTCTTCCTTCCTTCCTTCTATCTTTTCTTCCTTCCTTCCCTTTCTTCCTCCCAAATTCATCTCAAATAAGATCATGAGGGAAATTGGTTGGAGGATATTAAGTCTGGAGAAGAAAAGATTCAGCAGTGAAGTAATAGAAGCCTTTAATTTTTTTTTTAATGTGGAGCTTTTATGTGGAGGAGGAAGGAGATTTAGAGGCAACATCGTATAGCGGAGAAAGCATTGGGTTTGGAATAAGGAAGACTGGGGTTGTTTTGAACAATCAATCTGGAGAGCAATTTGGAATATGCCCAAAGGACTATAAAATTGTACATACCCTTTGACCCAGCAGTGCCATTAGTGGGTTTGAATCCCAAGGAAATTATAAAGGAGGGAAAAGGACCCACATGTACAAAAATGTTTGTAGCAGCTCTTCTTGTGGTACCAAAGAAATGGAAAATGAGAAGATGCCCATTGATTGGGAAATGGCTAGATAAGTTATGGTATATGAAAATAAATGGAATATTATTATGCTGTAAGAAAGATGAACAGGTTAATTTTAGAAAGGCCTGGAAAGATTTACATGAATTGATGCTGAGTGAAATAAACAGAACCAGGAAAATATTGTCTATAGTAACACAGGATTATGCAATGATCAACTGTGATAGACTTGGTTCTTCTCAGCAACTCAATGATCCAAAGCAATTCCAATAAACTTTGGATGGAAAACAACCTCTTCATCCAGAGAGAGACCTATAGACTGAATGTGGATCAATGCACATTATTTTCACCTTTTTTCTTCTTTTTTATCTTGTGATTTTCTCCTTTTGTTCTGATTTTTTTCTCCCGACTATACTGAAATATGTAAAAAATGAATGTACATATATAACCTAAAAAATTTTTAAAAAAGAAAATGACTTTGGCTCCACTCAGAAACTTATTAGATGTATGATCCTGGGTAAATCAAATCACTTAATTTTTCTGAACCTCAGTTTCCTCATCTGTAAAATGGGAATTATTCTCCTAGAGGTACCCATCTCACAAGATTGTTATGAGGAATAAATGAGATGGCATATACAAAGCTGTTCATTAACATTAAAGCTTACAAATATGACATTTATTGTCATTATCATTGGCCAAAAGGAGTGTCACCAAGAGAACTGGTCTAAGAATCAGAAATACCCTGCCTCAAGTCCTGACTCTGATGCAGATAATTTTTTTTTTTACTTTAGATAAGTCACTTAACTTTTGTTACCTCCAAGCAACTCTTAGAGATGCTTAAGTTGTAGAGTAGGTATTATTCTTCATTGACTAAGGGAGTTTCCTTACTGGGAGCTCCCTATACTGATGAAATCCTTGCTCGACTTAAAAAAAATCATTCAATTATGAGCTACTTCACTGTGATTATCAGTATGTAAAATGCTTTGTAACTGTGGAGTGCTAAGTAGATTTTAGCTGTAATCATTATGACGATGATAATAACAGAAAATGGACAGCTAGGCTAAACATAGCAGATAATCTTCTTGATTTTTGACTGTGTCGGGAAACATCCCAAGAATCGTAATCTTTGCTTCTTAGATACAGCACCATTACTGGATTGGAAGAATAAATTTCTGTAAAAACAAGGGGGACAGCCTCCCCCCCCCCAAGGAGCTCTATAAGGAAAGAGACGATCTTTTGCAAATTTCAACTTAGTTTGTGTGATAGGCTGAACTCTTCTAGTTTGGGGTGATGGAAACAATGTCTGTATTTTTTTCTTTGGCTTTCCTTTAGTGGGAGGAAAGGGAAGTTTAGATTGCCAGTGATGAGAAGATAGGGAAATGGGGGATATTACAAATAGTTTCCTTGGAATAAAAGGAAAACATGTTGCCTTCCTTTACTGTCAATAAAACAACAAAAAAGTTGTTTTTATTTTAAAGAGAAGATAAAGAGGTGAAGGGAACATTTCAAAGTTTGCCCACATAAGAGGCTTTATAATTAACTGGCTGAGAACAGACCAGGATTATATATACTCCAAGTTGGATTCAAAGTCCCCAAGTGGGCCAGCCCCAAATTGTGAGATATGGGTTTAAGAGATAGCATCAGGAGCCCTGAGTGAGCTGAAGCTGCATATGGACATTAGCTATCACAACATGGGGATGCTCTCATTATTTTTTAAAGTTATGTTGGGGAGAAGAAGAATACTAAAGAACAGATGAAATCCTTGCTTGAGGCAATGAATAACAGGACAGTGAGAAACCTAACTATTCAATTCTTTTACTTCTTTCTTCTTCCACGAAGGATAATTTTGGCCTACAAAAGATAGAACAAAATGGTTCCCTGGGAGTTGGGAATGAAACATTTGGGCCCTTAAGATCTCCCTTATTTTGAGTCCTATCTTCATTTAAGGGTAAACTCATCTCATGACTTTCAATGGGTCTGCAAACACAGAGAGGTATTCTCACTCTACCCCCACAGTAAACATAGCTGTGTCCCATTTAAATCCTTAGATTATAGATTTATAGTTGGAAGGGACATCTAGTCTGATCCCATTATTTTACAGATGGGGCAACTGAGACCCATTGAGGATGAATGGTCAAGGTGGAAGAAAGAACAGAACTGGGATCTGGTATCAGGTTCCGTGACTCCAAATTCAGTTGTCCTATGGGGAGGGACAAGAGGAGAGATGCTCTCACTCTGGAAAAGTCTCAGGTGTTGTGTGATGGTCATAATAGTGCTCACAACATTAAAAGTCAACAGAACTAATAACTGCCATGACCAATCTTGACTTCAGAGAACTGACAGGGAAGTACCTTCTTGGCAGGTGGTGGTCCATGGATGTGGAATGCACCATACCTTGTCATTCATGGCCAATGTTTGTTCTGATTAGCTGTATATTTTTTGCTACAGCACAGGTCAGGTACTATTGGGAGCAGCGGAGTCACAGGGAAGTTATTGACAATCATGTGAAAAAACATCAGTGCAAATTGTTTTCTAAAGAAAAATAATCCCAAGTGATTGAGAGATATTTCCCATTTTGTCTAGCCCTTCTCCCAACTGTCTTACCTGTTCCAGGAGATTTCCCCTGAAATCTTCTGCATCTCCCCTAGGGTGGCTAGCAGCAATGAGGACTTTCCGCAGCCCACTTGGCCCACGATCATGGTCAGCTGCCCTGCACAGAGGAGGAGCTGGCTGACAGAGATAGCAGCAGGATAGGTCCCAGAATGTGTCCCCCACATCCTGTCTCTGGGGCCACGAATTTCTTCTGTTGCCCCAAAGGAATTCCTTGGATCACCTTTTCATTGAACTCTATCCTCCCTTAAGCCTAAACTTTTTCTAATAACTTTCAAGTCTCTCCATGAAATTTGGTCTCACCCTGAATGGGCATCTTTATCTGCCACTAGCCTCCCCTTATCCTCCACTATTGCCTTAGACACTTTGCTAGTTCCTATTTCACACCTGTGCACACATTGCCCTATCCCAGTCTGCATTGCAGAGCAAGGCTGCCTACTAGGGAGGTGAGGTGCTGTCTCTATGGTAACTGACAGATAAAGAGAAAGAGGAGAATCTGATTCTTCTCACAGGGAGATGGGAGGTTCTCATAAATATTAATATGAAAATTTGGACTCTTTTGGCCCATGGGAGCAGGAACCTTAGGAGAGAGAGAGAGAGAGAGAGAGAGAGAGAGCGCTTTGGGGTTAAGGGTGAATTGGTACCTTGTGGGATGTGGATGGCAATATTGGAGAGTGTGGGGACTCCATCAGATGTCCAGGTGAAGAATCCTCCTGTGATCTTTATCACCAGTGACGCCAGCCCAGAAAGAGAAGTAAACAAAGAATAATAGACAGGACTTGAGATCCCCCATCTTTTCCCTTCATGGTCCTCTGCTTTTTCATATACTCTGATTCAGATGAACTATTTCTAGGGAATGGAAAAATTGGAAAAAGTGGAAATCTTCCCTCCCACATTCATCTTCCTAAAAGAGTCAGTTTCCTCCTCAGCCTCTTCTCTGGAAGGAGGGTTCATTATACTAGAAATAAAACTTTCTTCCAGGGCCTCTACTGGTTGTAAAAAAAAAATCTTAGAATTTGTTTATTTTGACACCTGAATAAACCACAGATTCAGGAAGTGGAAAGGTTGTCATTGGGGTTCTTCTGGGTCTTTTGAAGTCTATTACTAGGGCCAAAGGTGAAGACCAGATTGTTCATGGTGCCAAAGGGTAGGGACACAGAAGGGGCCCAACTCACCCTCACACAGCTTTTGTCTGCTTCTTCATCGGGGTCTGGATTTTGCAGGGCCCCCATGAAGTTCCTACAGTCATCCCTGGCAGGTCGCTTCCGGTTCACAACCTTGAGTGGCTTGGCAGGAAGGGAGAAGAAGGTGGAGAGATTGGGGGTGTTATCTATGGATGAGCTCCTTCCTCATCTCAGGGACAGAAGAGAAATCCTAGGGTTGCCATGGGGGGGAACTTACTTTGAACTAACTTTATGAGACACTGCCTTCGCAATGGGGGAGACCAACACTTGTCTTCTCCCTCATTACACAGGAGGGGACAGAAAAGGAGAAAGGTCTGGGCTTGAGTTCCAAAGCCCATCCATGAAAAGGGCAGGGATAGGACTTACCACGGCCTGAGATTTGCTGCTCTGGCCCTTATTAAAGGGCTCAGGCTGCGAGTACTGATCCTTCCCAATCTCCTCACTGGACAAGAACTCGCTCAACTTCTGGACGCTGTGGAGAGAGCAGAGGGGTCTAAGGTCCTGGGCGTGCATGCAGACTGGCACCAAAAGTGGGGAGGGCAGTTCCTCTCATTCTGGGATTGGGAGGAGGGGTCTTGACCCAACAATTCCTGCTCCTCAGAGGCTCAGGACAAAGAGAAGAAAGCCAGCTTCCCACCGCCCACAAGCCAGTGGATATGACTGGTCTTTCCTGAAGTCTTGGGGGTGTGTGTCATGGGTTGGAAAAGGGGCTTTATGATCAAGGTCAATTAAGATTATTGGATTTGGGCCTGAGGGAGCAAACAATGCATTTCTTTTCCTACCCAAAAATTTTTTTTACCTTCTGGAATTCCTTTCATCATAGTGTGTGAAGTGGTCTGGGAGTGCCTCTTCTCTCCTTTCCTCTCCTCTCTTCCTCTCCTTCTTCTCTCTCTCTGTCTCTGTTTCTGTAATGTCTCTCTCTGTTTTTCTGTCTCTCTGTGTGTTTGTATCTGGGTCTCTCTGTTTCTCTTTCTGTGTGTGTATCTTTCTGTCTCTCTGTCTCTATCTCTGTGTCTGTCTGTCTCTGTCTTTCTATCTTTTTTTCCTCTCTCTGTCTCTTTGTTACTGCCTCTGTCTCTCTGTTTCTCTTTGTCTGTCTTTCTCTTTCTGTCTCTGTCTCTCTGCCTCTTTCTTATGTCTCCCTCTCTCATTCTCTGTTTCTCTGTCTCCCTGTCTCTGTGTCTTTCTGTCTCTGTCTGTCTCACTGTCTCTCCTTCTCTCTCTCCCTCTTCTTCTCCCCTTCCTCCTTCTCTTTCTTCCTCCCTTCCTCCCTCTTTCTTCCTTCTTTTCTCCCTTCCTTCCTCTTTCCCTCCCTCTCTTTCTGTCTCTGTCTTTCTCTTTGTCTTTCTGTCTCTCTGTGTTTCTGTCTGTCTGTCTGTCTGTCTCTCTCTCCCCTTTTCCTTTCCTCTCCTTTCCATCTCCCCTTTCATTACCAGTCCTGAATTAAATTCTTAGATCTACCTGTGTGACCCTGAGTAAGTAATTTAATCTCTAGGGACCTCAGATGCCTTATCCCTAAAATAAAGATGATGGTACAGATAACTATTAAGGACCCTTGCATCCAGGGTCTCACTCTGGAAGAAAATCAGAGGCTCCAGGGCTCCAGATGTTTTCCTTGAACTTCCTTCAGAGATGGCTTTGGAGATGGGTACCCAGCAGCCCCTGGGACCTTCTGCACCATAAAGACAGTATTGCTGTTCAGAGCTGGAGCAGGATGGAGATGCCAAGTGGCAGCTGTGTCCTTCTGATTCTTGCCAGTTGCTTCTAATCCCCCCTCAGAGCTGCATTTGTAAATTCCCAGGAAGGACAAGCTGATAGGCCTGCATGAATTCAAGCCTGACTTTCTCCAACTGCTTGCATGGAGACTTAGGTCCTGATGACCTAAGGAAACTCATTAAGGTCACAATGCTTGCTGGAAGAGGTGGGGGGACTGCCCTGCTTGGGTGAGAGAGAGAAGAAGCTCTTCTTTCTCAGTTTGTTTTTCCTTCAAATGAAAAGGTCTATGATCTGTCAGGTCTCCTGGACACTAAGTGTACCCATGAGACTTTGCATAGAGAAACTCCTGATTTATAACCATTTAGCCATAACTGCTCTGGCAGGTTAGGAATCTACACATTTGTGGTTTTCCCCCTCATATGACTCCAACCTGGTCATAGTTAATGATTTTAAAAATTGATTGCTGTAGGCACTTTCCTAATATTTTATTCAGTATTTTATATCAATATTTATTAGATATTCCTCTAAAAAAGGAATTGGCTGAGCTCTAAATGAATTCCCAAAGAAAAAAACCCTGAGCCTGGCTAGATTTGTGTTTGAATCCTATCAAATATTGAAAAAATAATGAATTGTATCTGGTTTTGTGTGGAACCCTTTGGATGTTCAATGGAGAACTCCCCACACTGTGTCCTTATCTGTGTTACCACCCAGATTGTCTTATGCTGGGGGAAGGGGAGTCTTATTCCACTTGATATCATTCTTGGTCGCCAACTACTTTGTTCTGACAGCTATGTCTCTTACCAGCTTGTCACTGGGCAGGGAGTCACCTTTCTTTAGGTTGGAAGGACAAGGACTCCCATGGGACTGCCCAATGATCCAATTTGAGTTGAAGGTGAGGTGAGGTTGAATATAATTTTTTCCCTATGCGATGATTGAGGGTAGGATGGGCTTACCTAAAGAATTCCCTCTCCCTGTTAGGTCCAAGAGTCCAGTTTAGATCTGCATCCCTCTGGTTTGTTTTTGTTGTTCCGATTTCAATTTCAATCATGTTTGACTCTTTGTCTTCCCATTGGGGGTTTTCTTGGCTGAGATACTAGAGCAGTTTACCATTTTCTTCTCCAGTCCATTTTATAGATAAGGAAACTGAGGCAAAGAGGGGACTTACGCAGGGTCACACAGTCATTAAGTGTCTGAGACTGCATTTGAATTTAGTAATATGACTCTAGGTCCAGCTGTTTATCCACTTTATCCACTCTAGCACCACCTCGCTGACCCACTAACATGTAAAAGGTCCTGGGAGGACTTTTTAACTTGCTAACAGACTTTCACATTTCATACTGAAATATATGACTGAATATAACTGAATACTGAATATACTGAATAACTGAATATACTGAATACTGAATATACTGAATAATAACATACTGAAATAACAACTAAATCTTTTTTAAGGAAGTGTTTATTTACTTGTTTGTTTAAATATCCAACCTGGAAATCATTTCAGCAGAAAGAATAATGGAGCTGGAATCAAAGGGTCTGATGTTTTTACCTATATGACCACGGCCTATTCATTTAAATGTTCTGTGTCTCAGTTTTCCCCTTTGTAAAATGAGTTGACCCATAGCAGTATGTGCTCCATGAGCTCCTTTCCAGTTCTAGGTCTATGATCCTGTAATTTCATCAGTGAGGAAGTATCCTCTGCCAACACTGATTAGCAATTGCCCAATAACTTATAGACACGAGAGTGGCCTGAAGACATCCAGAAATTCTGTGTCAGAGGTAAGTGTGTGTCAGAGGCAGGATACGAAGCCTTCTCTTACTCCCAGGTTTGTTCTCTAGTCACTAAGCATCTCTCTATCCATAATAGGTGCTTAATAAATGCTTGTTGGTTGATAGATAAGGGAAAGTGGGGGGAAACAGTCCAAAACTTTCAGAGAAGGAGATATTCCTATTTAAAAAATGGAATGAGGAAAGACACTTCCAATCACTCTCCCCAGCAAATTTCATAATTTTATTAGGGTTAACTGAGTTGTCTGGGAAGATGGTGGGTTAAGAAGCACTCTAACTACAAAACTAGGAAAGTCCTGCTCCTGCCTCCTTTCCCTCCCCCATTCCCGATGCCTTGTCCACAGCCTTGGAGAGGGAATAGTCAACCATGCCTTCACTCTTGGGCCCCAGGAGGGCCAGGCTGAGTGACTAATGTGCTGGGTATAGGGGTATAGCCGGTGTAGACCAGAAGAAGAGAGGCTAGCCGCTCTGAAATATCATCAGGGAAGCTGCATCCCCTATACAGGTGGTCTAGACGTGTCCACCCAGAGCAGGTTTCCAGAAAAGAGATAATGCTTTGTTTCTCACTATGTGGCAGAGGGGACAGGGGCAAGGAGAGGGGAAGGGATGGGTGTTTCCTCTTACCTGACCAGAGCTTTGACTGTAGATCGGACCACACTGGACAGCAGGAACAGGGGTGTGACCAGGATGTGGAAGAGGGAGAGAGATGCAAAAGCCACCGCTGGGGAGAAGTTGGCCTCTTTGAAGAAGCTGACGTGGCTCACGAAAGTCTGGGGGATAGAGAAACAACACCTGGGAAGCAGGATCAGGGCATGGGGTAGTGGAAGTCGGGGTCCGGGGCCAAAGAGAAGAGGGATGGTGAGAAAGGGTGAGATCTGAGAGCCTGAGGGACTCTCTTTAAGTGGTGGAGAAGACATCATGGGATCACTTAACCATGGGTTTTTAGCTGCAAGAGACCCCACAGATCAGCTAGTCCACTAGTGTTGAACTTAAATAGGAATGGGGGCCTCTAAACCATACACATGTCTCTCTGCAGATGGCATTATTATTGTTTGACCTTTGTTCTCAAAGAGAGCCGTGATCTCAGGGAGGGGATGCTCTGACATATGAGTGAATTGGATTTCAGTGAGGGAGGGCTGTGCAAAGACACCTGCCTTACTTTCCGCTCCAGAGCCATCTGGATCCAGTGGCCAGATACAGATCAAGATGATTGGAGATATATTGACTCAGGAAACATAACAACATTATCTATGTTTTTGTTCATTTGTGTCCAACTCTTTGTGACCTTGTGGACCATATCAAGGCCAATACTGTCCAGTACTACCAAAGTGCTTTGCCATTTCCTTTTCCAAAGGTTAACAGAGATTAAATGACTTGTTCAGAATCACAGCTAGCCAGCGTCTGAGGCCACGTTTGAATTCAGGTCTACTTGACTACAAGCCTAAAACTCTATCCACTGAGCCACGTAGCTGCCTCCTGTCTGTGTTAGACTGTGTTTTTATTTATTTTGTTAAATATTTCTCAATTACATTTTAATCTGGTTCTGGCCTCTCCTGGGAGTATTTTAGGACACAATCTGTTTGACACTTCTTGTTCATCTTTTCATTTTGTAAATGGGGAAATTGAGACTCAGGGCAGTGTAGAACCCAGACCAAAATCATCCAGTTTTATGCACCAAAGCTGGGATTTTGCCCTACACTATCTTACTCCGCTGCCTGTGCTCTTTTGATTCTTAACTAGGTTTTCTAGACTAAAGTTTCTTAATTTGGGATCAATGAACACTGAGAATAGATTTCAGAGGGGTCTGTGAACTTGGATGGGGAAACCATTACAACTTTAATTTAACTGGTTTCCATTATAATCCTATGTAATCTATTTTATGCATTTAAAACATCATTTTGAGGAGTCTGTTTCAGAGGGATCTGTGATCTTGGGTGGGGAAACAATTACATCTTTAACTGATTTCCATTGTAATCTTGTATATTCTATTTTATGCATTTAAAACATTATTCTGAGGAGTCTATTTCAGAAGGATCTGTGATCTTGGATGGGGAAACAATTACATCTTTAATTTAACTGGTTTCCCTTGTGATCCTACCTGTTTTATTTTATGCATTTAAAAATACTATTCTGAAAAGAATCCATTGGCTGCAACCAGACTTTCAGCAGGGTCCATGACACACACACACACACACACACACACACACACACACACACACACACACAAGGTTAAGAATTCCTAGTCTAGACTGTGAGTGTGGAAGCCTCTCTCAGGTGACTAGCTGATTAGTGGGACTATATTGTTTTTCCCATCTTTTTTATTTTTTGTTATAAGGGATAGGTCTTCGGGTTGAGGAAGCAGAGGATATAGATTTGGAAACGAGATGCTTTAAGAACGAAAGAACCAATAAAGAATAAAGAAGGTCCCCTATAGAGTTAATAGAGTTAATGCCTGATACCTCTCTCCTTCCCTCCTCCCTGACCCTTCTTCCTTCTCTCTTGTTTGGGGAAATAACATCAGGAGGAAATTGGAGAATTAGATAATACCACTTCTCTGTTCCTTTGGGCAATAACTTACGTGCTCTATGTGGTCAGATGGGAAATGGGAATTAGGTGATTATGAAATAGCCTCTTTCCCCCTTTAGCCCTTGGCTGCCTTGCTAGGTTTAAAGGCATCCATTACTAGGACAAATTGCATTCAGCTTGTGCAGGGCTCAGACAAAGCAGGTTCCCAGAAAGTGAATTCCCAGGCATGACTGATAGAGAGTGAAATCGGAGACTTTAAAACCATAAAACCAAGCTCTTTAAAAACCATAGCTGGAGTTGGGCTGCTCAGGACTGGGATACACATTCAAGGCTCCTTCAGGGGGGTGGTTCTGGGTATTCTTTCAATGTCTGACTCTTTTTATGTCCTAAATCCCTTCCATATTCTTAGCAATTTAAGAACGAAATTGGTGTTCTTGCTGTACTTTATAAGATGCTTCCTCTCCCACCATCTTTGCGCATTTTTACTGGCTGTCCTCCAGGTATGGCAGTCTCTTCTTCCTCATCTGCATCTCCTGGTTTCCTTCAAAGACTCAGCTAAAATTGTATCTTCTACTAGAAACCTTTCTTAATTCTACCCGCCCCCCCCCCCTTCCCCCCCCCCCCCCCCCCATGAGTGCCTTCCCTGTGAGATTCTCTTCTTTTTTTTTTCCTGGCTATATTTTATTTGAACATAATTTTGCCTGTTGGCTCCTCCATTAGACTGTAAGCTCCTTGAGGGCAGGGAAAGTTTTTGCTTAAAAAAAAAATCCCTGGTGCAAAATTTTTGCTCAAAGAAAAAACAAAAACAAAACAAAACAAAAAAAACCCGGTGCTTAGTGCACTGGGCTCTTGACACATACTTAAGGTACCCTTGTTTGCTTGTCTTGGTTCTTGTTCCCACCCCAATCCTTTCTGCAGGTGGGCGGGCAGTCACTTGAGATAAGAAAATAAAGGGAGCTTTCACCTCGATCCCCATTTGTGTTAAGGTTACTTTCAGAAAACTCAGCCAAAGCAGATGACAATAGGGAAACTACAGACATTAAGTCGCCTTTCAACTGCATTTCCCTAGCCCCTCTCCTTTCCACCACGTATCCACCTCCACCCACCATCCTAAGTCCTATATACATACTTACAATCAGCACAGCTGCAATTGGGATTGCTGTGTTCATAAAAACTGTGGACAAAGCAAACACAGTTATTTAGAATAGCAGACTAGTTCTACTAAAATCGTGATGATAATGCTTGTTTTTAGAATGCTCTAAGTTTATACTTTATAAACCTAACAGTTTATAAACTTCACAACAACCCTGTGAGTGTAAGGATAATTGTCATCATTTTACAGATGGCAAAACCGAAGCTCTAAGAGAGTGACTCAACCATAATCACATAGTCAGTACTATTTGAACTCAGGGCTTCCTAACTTCAACACTTTACTACTAATACTTGGAGAATGGATATAAGAGAACATAACTTCCTTTTCTCAATTGAGAGGTGTAGGACTAAGGAGACAGGCAACATACTATCTGTTTTGCACAACAGTTTCTCTGTTACTTTTGCTTAAAAGTCTTTTATTGTTACAAAGGGAGGATTCTGTTCCGAACTATGGAGGATCTGTTCAGAAATGAATGTGATGTAAAAGCAAAATGTCTATTTAGTAAGATGTTAAATTTTTTAAAAAGTCCATTAGCATAACAATAATTACGAACATTCATGAATTACTTAAAGGTTTGCAAAGCACCTTAAATACATTACCTATTTTATCCTTACTTTTTATGTTTTATAGATGGGGAAACTGAATCTGAAAGAAGTTAAGTGATTTGGCCATCTGGGGAAGGATATAAACTTCTCCTTTTCTGAATACAAGTCCAGTGCTCTCTATCCATAATGCCATTTATACTGGAATTTCATCTTTGACAGGGGTTCTTAATCAGGGATCCATGAACTTCAAAAAATATTTTGATAATTATATTTCAATAAAATTGCTTTTCTTTGTAATCATATTTATTTTATTTTATGTATTTAAACATAGTACTATTAGAAGGGGGCTGGAACGTCAACAGACTGCTAAAGAGGATCATAACACAAAAGAGGTTAAGAACTCCTAAACTATGGAGAGAGAGTCCCCTTTTTCCTTCCCTCTGTTTTGTCTAGCTTTTTCTCTCTTCTCCTTCCCTCCCTCCCTCTTTTTCTTTCTTTCTTTCTTTCTTTCTTTCTTTCTTTCTTTCTTTCTTTCTTTCTTTCTTTCTTTCTTTCTTTCTTTCTTTCTTTCTTTCTTTCTTTTCCTTCCTTCCTTTCTTTCCTTCCTTTCCTTCTGTAGGATGGGGGGGTCATAATTTTTGTCCTTATGGTAGTACTTGGTAGTACTAATTAAAATGTATCCTATTAAAATAAATAGCTTTTAAAATAAATACATAGACACACAAGCTTACATATTCAGAATGGGAGACAAAAGAAAAATATGGACAAAGTGCTCTAGGAAATTTTTAAGAGGGAAAGAATACTCCTAAGTTGGGTGATGGAGTGACAACAACTCCCTTGTTGGATGTGGGGGGTGACTGCTGCCTGCATAGACTTCCCCCAGATCCCTTCAGTTCTGGTCCTTCATACTAGGATGTTAATATATCTGGTAGGGTAGAGAAGTTGAGCTCAATTTCCCAGGGGTCCATTTCCAGAGACAGCTAACCTGGCAAACTTTCCCTCATGATCAGTAATGATACCCAGAAACTTCTTCCATTCATCTCACCTCCTTCCTGGCCTTGACCCCCCTAATTTAGCATCTAGCATCCTCCTTTGAGTTCCTTAAAGCCAGGTTCTATAATAAGACCAATTACAACTGCATTGCCCTCTCCAAAAAAACACTTATTTTTCCAGTTAGGAAAGATACCCAAGGTTGGAACCAAGCATGTGCATTTGGATCCCCTCCAATGAACTTTTAAATTTGATATTGTGATACAGGAGGACTTTTCTCCAGTATCCTGGAGGGAAAGGATAGGTTGGTCAGCACCATTCTCAAGAATTCCTTCTCAAAATGTTTGGCGGAGACTGACTGACCATGGAAAAAAATCACTGACTTGGGAGTCAGGGAACCTGAGTTCAAATTCCAGATTTTTAACTACTTTGGGCAAGTCATCTAATGACCCAAAATCAGTAATATGGAAAATGAGGAAACAGGGTTGGATTAGATGGCTTCTGAGGTCCTTCCTAATTCTGAATCTGTGGTCCTATGACATAATACCTAAAATCTCAATTGCTATAGCCCCTGCCTCAGGAGAGCTACTAATATGGGGACAGAGTGGGTACCTACCTAGCCTTGGGAAGCTTCCAGTATGAGGTAAGAGGGCCTCATCGATGTCATATTCCAGTGTCTTATCACAAACTTGCACACAGTTAGTGCTCAATAAATATTTGCTGACAGTAGGAGGGCTCTTGAAACCATGCCAGTCAAAGATCAGTTGAAGAAACTAGAGAAAACTTAAGTGGGAATATGAAAATTCATCTCAGGTATCTGAAGAGCTTCATTGAAAGGAGATATTAGCTTTATTCTTTGTAGCTTCCTAAACTCATATCTAACATCACAGTTATCAGCCAGAACCATCTAAGTCCAATTGCTTCATTTGACAGAAAAATAAACTGAGACTGAGGGAGGTTAAGTGATTTAATCACAGGCACATGGGTAGGAAACCTCAAAGCTGAGATTTGGTCCTCTGAAACAGAACCAGGTTTAGGATTAGATGTTGTAGACAGTTTTCCCTTTGAATCTTATTATTATTACTACCAACCTTTGGTTTCCCTTTTTTGTTGTTGTTGTTTTATACAATGTTAAAGAAATGTTTGTTTTATTCAAAAATTAAAAATAAATAAAAAACATAAAGACATTATTCTAAAAAGAGTCCAGATTGCCAAAGGTATCCATCATATAAAATAGTTTTCAAGTCCAATCCCTTCATTTTACGAAAGGGATTGGAGGCTCAGACATAGGAAGTGATTGGTCCACTATCAGGATGCTAGCAGAGCTGAGACAAACCCAAATACGTCAACTCCAAGGTCAGTGTTTTTGTTAACACCCCAAGCTGTTAAAACTGGACCCTCTTTTCTGTCTTTCCTGTTAGACTGCTATTACTGGGATTGGATAACACCTGCAAGTCTTCTTAAAACTGCTGCGTTAATCTAGGCTCGTATAAGGTTCCAGAGTTAATAAATATTTTACTCAGCAGCCCAACTGTGCCTTCTGCATACTGCCAGCTTCCCTGCAGGGGGAGGCAAGGACAGGATATTGGAGGTGTACCAGGCTGAGTCTAATTAGAATTCACACCTGCACCAGGAATACTGTATTTTGCATGGAGCTAGGGCTGACAGATTGGCCTGGTGTGGTGTTCCAGGTCCTATTGTCTATGAAATTTCACAGAACATAAAAGAACAGACTGAATCTGGCACTGGCTCAGGGGAGCCTCCAGGGACTTCTTGTGTTACTTACTGAATGAATTCATGGCTGCACCAATGTTGCTGACCAGCTCATCCTCCTCCAGACCCATTTCCCTTTTCTTACTCTGGTCTGGGACAGGAAACCAGTGACGGGACACCCAATCTACCCATTGTGACCCTCTGTGGGACTGGTATAATGAAGGAAGATTTCAAAGAATTAGAAACTGGAGCTGAGCTAGGGCACTGAGGCCACTTTGTCCTCCCTCCCCCGGGGCAAGAGTACTAAGGACATCAGCTGCCAAAGTCACTTCTGAGGGACCTCAGGGATCATGGTTCAGTTTCAGTCATTAAGAAAAGAAAACCTGAATCTTTAGAATTGAAAGGTGGTTACCTTCCCACGCTTCCTTATTTCACAGGGCATGATCAGCCCCATTCCCCAAAGGCATATTGAACTATGATCCCATGATCTCCTGACATTCATTCATATTTATTTTGTGAACAGGGAAAGCCCCTTCCCTTGGATGTCTAATCTTCTGGGTTTTAAGATCAGAAAGAGTATTAGACCTGGAATCAGAAAGACCAAGGTTTAAAACCAGCTTCAGATACTTACTAGCTATGTGATCCTTGATAAATCACATAACCACAACCTACCTCAGTTTCCTCATTTGTAAAACAGGGATAGTACCCAGCTCCCAGGGCTGTTGTAAAGATAAAATGAGATATTTGCAAAGCACTTTGCAATCCTAAAGCACTATATATATGCTAGGTATTCTTTAGAGAAGATTTAGAATAGCTTTTGTGAGGAGTGATACAGGGAATCAATTAGGGAGGAATAAAAATTGCCTTGTTTTATTGAAGGTCCAGTTGAAATAGAATAGCATTAATTTATAATGTACTCAGTAAGCACAGCTGAGATTTCTTCTCGTTCCATTTAGCTGGAGGAGAGAAGGAAATTGTGGGAGTGATCTCTATCTTATCTTTTTTATTACTCTCCTCTAAGACACAGAACATGTCTTATTCATTTGGATGCCCAATACACGGGCGGGATACATACCAAGTACTCAGTGAGGGTTTGCTGAATTGAATGGAGCATGGGAAAGAGTTGAAATCTACCTTTGCAGCTGGAAGGCCTGGGTTCAAATCTCTCTTAATATTTATTATCTTTGTGATTTTGAGCAAATCACCACGGGCCTCAGTTTCCTCATGAGAGGGTTGGACTAGATGGCCCTGACAGGATAATGATCCTGTGATGCTAAGGATACCAGGTCCTTTTGGAGGCTGAGGTCACACAAGAGCCAATGTTTCTAATTGAAATATTGGAAGATTCAGATGTTGAATGAGCAGGATCCATCCTGGACTAGAGAAACCTATTTCATTATGGTCATATCTTCATACTGTAGCCTCAGAGATAGAAGCAGAGGTGTCCAGGCTCCTGAGTAGGGAGCTTTTAAGAGAGTATCAGGGACAAACTGACTTCTAATGGTGAGAGAGAAGACAGACTGGGAAATATGAGTATCTGCTGTTGTGCTTATCTACACCTTAATCATTCTTCAAAGTTCAGCTAAACTTCTCCAGGAAGTGTTCCCTGGTTACTTTGTCTCATTGTTTCCTTTCCCCAAAGTTTCAATAGTCTGGATTAAATAGTTTTCTAATTGATTCGCGTGCATTAATCTTGTCTCCCCAGGAAACTGAGGGGTCTTTAAGGGCAGGGGCCATGTCTCCTAGTTCTCTTATTTCCCTTTTTATAGGGATGGATACATTGTGTATCCCATTGATTGATTGATGATTCCTCTGTTTTCTACCATCTGGCACTACTTCCTCTGGGTATACATGCCTAGTTAGTCTGCCCCTAAGCCTGCCTTGCTTTGTCTCTGGTGGGCAAGACGGGGCTCAGCTGCCCCATACATCTGGGGTGCACACTGACTGGGAGCCAAGGGAGTGCCCAGGTAGGCCCCATCAGGAAATATTTCTCCAAAGCTCGTGGCTCCAGGACTTTTCAGGTGACTGGGAGGGGTGTGTGTGAAAGATGCCCCATTAAACTCAAGCCTAATGAGCTGTGTCTGGACACCTGGCTCCATGAGCTGTGGGGACACCAAAAGAGAGAAGCAGGCATTAGAGATAGACGCCAGCAGCCAGAAGGTATTGCCTTCCCTCCCTGTCCCCCCACTGCCTTTTCAATGTGGTGCAACAGAAACACGTGGGCCAGAGCAAATAAACTGAACAAATACCATTTTATTTTTAAAGCTTTCTTTCCCTTCCCCTGCATCTCCCATATCACTAGATTGATCAGTTGGGCCTCATTAGCTGCCCCAGGAGCCAGGGTAGGATCCCTTTCCAGGTGTTCAGAGATCCAGGTAATGTCCCTCCTTCCCTGCTCCCCACTATGTCTGAACTTTCTCCCACCCCCATCACCCAGGGTCCTGGTTAGTCACACCTCCCTGAATGAAGGACTCCTACAGCACAAAAATCCTAGTATCTACTTTTATGCCATGCCCTTACCCTGATATTCCCTAAGCCCCCACCCCAAACCTAAGTTTTCTTACTCCTCTCAGAGCCCACAGCTACGAGGACTAGTGATTGATCTGTTGGCCCCCTACTCCTCACCATATCTTTGAGGGATTGAGTTACAACAGTCATCTACCTTCCCAGAATCTCCCTCTCCCCAAGATGGCACTTACTTCCCAGGGTTGTTGTGAGGATCTAATGGGATATTTGTAAGGCACTCTATAAATGCTAGCTAAGATCCTAAGGGCAATGTCTTAGCAGAGATTGTCTTTCAGGGATGGGTTGGACTACTTGGCTGCTGAGCTCTTGACTCTGAAATCCTGTGATTCTGTGACTTACTAGAGATGGAGGTATAGATGGCGAAGGCCTTGAGGCTGGTCATCTCCTTCCTACGAGTCATCTCCACCTGAGCCCGGAAGATGTTTTCCCAAGCGTAGAGTTTGAGAAGCTTGATCCCCCGGAGCATTTCATTTGTCTTTTTCAACCTCTCGTTGGAATACTCCTGCCAGATTCATATGGAGTTAGGTGGGAACTAGTCTGATCATGTCATTTCTACTCTCCCTGCCCCTGCCACTCATTTACCTTTAGTGGCTCCCTACTGCCCCTGAGATCAAATCAAATAAAAACTCCTCTGGCATTTGAATCCATTCTCATTCTTCTGGTCTTCTTACAAATGACCCCTTCTGAGAATTAGTACCCACCATGACTATGAGGGTCCATCTCTTCCATGAGGTCTTCACCTTCTACCTTAGCTTTCATTGATCCTGCTGGCCCTTCTCTATGGAAGAAGTTTGGCAGAGTGGAAAGACCACTGGCTATAGAGTAAGAAGTCTTTAATCTAACCCTTGTCAGCTATGTAGCCTTAGGAGTCATTTAACCCTTTTAAACCTCAGTTTCATTATCTGTAAAATGGGGCAATCATATGAGGCATATAATTCATATGGTCATTGTGAAACCTTTGAAGTGTACATGTGAGTTCACATAAAGGTGAGGCTTTAACATTGACTTATGTTCTGTTTGATATTGTTCATTGTTTTGTCTGTGAGTCTTTGTGTGTGTTTCCCCAACTAGACTATAAGATCCTTAAGACTAGAGACTATATATTCTCTCTACATCCCCTTGGGTAGACTAGTTCCAGGAGTGAACACACAGTAGGAACTCAATGTTGTCAATGTTTGCTAACTGGAACTTGGACCCTCTGTGAGATGACAAGGAAGAGAAATCTTCAAGAGTGCAATGACAAGAGAGTTCCCTGAAGAATCTGAGGAAATCATTTAGATCGTTTGCTGAGGGAGAGTTAGGAGCTGTAGAGGTAGCTTAGTGGTACAGTGGAGAAAGGGTTGAAATTGGAATCAGGGGGATCTGAATTCACATCTAGCCTCAGCCATTTACTAGCTATATGAACCTAGACAAGTCACTTAACCTCTCTCAGCCTCAGTGCCTCCAAATGTAAAATGGAGCAATAGCATTATGGACTTCACATGAGGGCATAAAATAAAATACATACATATGTATTTTGTTTATATACATCCCTCTATCCAAAGAAACATCCATATCTATATCTATGTCTTTGTAAACTTGAAAATTTACATATTTGTGGTTTAGTCATTTCAGACATGTCTAACTCTTTGTGAGTTATTCTTGGCAAGGAGTAGTTTGTCATTCCTTCTCCGGCTCATTTTACAGGTAAGGAACTGAGGCAAACAGGGTTAAGTGACTTTTCCAGAGTCACACAACTAATAAATATGAATGTTAGCTGTTATTAATTGGATGGTAATTTGCTATCATGCAACCCTATGATTTCCCTTCATATTCTGGTGAAACAAAAGTTCCTTCATGGGATATAAAATGCATGCAGATGGACTGAGTCAAAAACAGAACATCTGGAATATGTCCTAGCCTTGTCTCTATTCCCTACTACATGATTCAACTAAAATTCAGCTAGAGAAAGGGAGGAAGAGTTAGTGGAGAATGATCATCTGTGGCAGATAAGAAGAGACAGCACTCAGTCAGGGGACAAAGGCATGCCCTGAAGACACTCACCAACGTGCTCCTCTGGGCTTGGGAGAGCTTGGTAGCCACAAAATACTGGATAGGAGCCAAGACGATGATGACAGCTGCTCCAATTAAGGCGCTGAGCCCAAGGAGATAGTAGAGAAGAATCACCCCCACAATGATCTAGGGAGATCAAGGAGAGACACATTCAATTAGTAGGATCCTGGATCTAGAGCTAGATGGATTGAAAAAAAATCACAGACTGGAAAAAAATTTTTTTTTAAGGCTGGCCTTACTGTTAATCCCAATCAGTTCTATTGCTCACTCAGGTAAACTGAGGAACAGGATCACACAATTAGTAAAAAGCAGGACAGAATACCCTTCCCCCAACTCTTATCACCTTGGTTACCACATGTTGGTTAGTGTTAAATCTAGACTCACTGCCAACTAGTCCCTTGTGGACTCCTGGAGGAGGTCAAAACCTCAGATTACTCAAGCTTCAGCCTTTGAGGCAATTGTTCAGTTCACTAGATCATTTTACTTTTAGGGTCTGTGTAATGTCCAGTGTCGGTACTAGAATGGTTGAATCACCCCCCTTTCCCAATTTATTCACAGAATCAATTCAATATCCTGAGTTATCACTTTTCATTTTTCTTTACCTGGCATGTTTAGTGTTTTTATGAGTCTGATGAGTCACTTCAGAAAAGAGAATTGTCCTATTCTCAGACCTTAGGAAATGATGACTTGCTCATAAATATTTATGAAAAATGCAAATGATTCCCACCAATATCCAAAGCTTTTAGCTCAGAGGGAGGACCACAGAGCCTTTGTGTTGGAAATCCAGGGCCTTATACCACATGTCTTGCTTTAGAAGATGGACCTAATTGCTACCTATAAAGGAAAGGAAGCTAAGATACACTGCTTAGTAACCCCAAACTACAGTAATTCTAAGTGACATGCTTCCTCTGGGAGCTTAACAGAGGTTTCTTCCATTCCCACTAATCAGAAAATGGTTTCTGCCTTTAACAAACAGGCTTTTGAAAAATCACTTTATCACATCGTTAATGAACTAAGGTTGGAAGAACTCATTAAAAGGGAAGGTAACCCTGCCTACTCTGCTTCTCCCTCATCACCTCTCTAGAAAGCCTCTCTTTTCTGGTGTGCTTCACTAGTTCTATCCACAATGAGAAGCAATTATGCAACCAACAGACCAGATATCGAAATTAGCAGGAATATTAGCAGAAATACCAGCCATATGCCCATATCCCTGATTGGTCATTAAGAAGAGGGCATCTGCTTTATGGCCTGTCTCTTCCACCAGGCTGAGCATTTGGCTAACATTCTATCATTCATCTTTGCTGTGATGACACAGACATATATATCTCCTGGATCTCACAGCAAATAGATGATCATACAACAACAATTCTTAGTCTGCTGGTTCATGCCCACTCCTTCAGTTCTGCTCCTATTACTCAAAATCTTCCCTCCTCCAAGGATCCAGATGGTCTACACCAAAGACAATATTGGGTCACTAGGTGTGAATTATAGAAGTGGGTAGTTAATACTTTCAGGACTTGGGGAGAAAGGACAGCGCTAGTAGGAATAGCCCTTTCCATTTCATCCTCTATTTTTGCAGTGCTTGTCAACAAAGCTGTATATAACTTAATATCTAGTTTATATCTCTTCATATTGTCCACAAGAATGTCATAAGAGGAGAATATGTATGAACCCACACGTGTGAAGTACATGAATACAGTGCTGTAATCATGAATATGAAGATTTCAAAAAAACATGGGAAGACTTACATGGATGGATGCAGAGTAAAATAAGCAGAACCAGGAAAATAGTAAACTTGTTTACAACTAGGTAAATAGGAATAACAACAAAAATGAAAGTGAATGCTGTGTAATTATAATGACCAAGATTAACCTCAAAGAAGAGTTGAGAAAATGCAGAGTTTGGGATTAGGAATACTATAAGTAAGGAATACTCCATGTCAGTTTTTTTCATATGTTGGTTAATTTTGCTCAATTAGTTTTTTCTTTTTTTAATTCTTTGCTATAAGGGATGGTTCTCTGGAAGGAAATGTGGGAACGATCTCTTCCAATCTGGGGCAGTTTTCCTAAAGGACATTTTCGTGACTTTGGCATTAAGACTGAGGAGGGAGACATTTGCTTCTTTATGGCCTCTCTCCAACTCCTTCCCTAAAGCATCTGCTCAGACATCTTTCAGTCAAGAGTCTCATCTCCTTCTGCATCCTCAGTACCGGGGTCAGTCCCTAGCACCATGAGAGATTCTATCAAACATTTTGCTAAAATGAAACTGAATTCTACCTACAGCAATCCCCTGATTTACCAGTCTAATAACCCTGTCAGAAAGAAGTCAGTTTAGGTCACCATAAACTATTCTTGACAAAGTCATGAACTTGATTTAGCAAGTCACTTTATTGGCTCAAGTCATTTCTAAATATCAGCTGCATTTTTCAGATTGCCATGTTTGTGCAATGAGAAAGGGAGGCACTGAATCATGTGATGTTCAGGACTGAGATATGGGAAAAGAATATTCATTCACAGAAAGGATTTGGGCTTGGGATCAGGCAATTTGGATCTGAGTTCTATATGACTTTAGATACTAAGTCACTTCACCCAATGGGTTTCATATCCATTTTTTTTTTTTTTTTAGCAAAATGAGTGTGTTGGACAAAATGACCTCTAAGGGTCTTTCCAGCCTTAAATATTGTGATTTTATCTGTGATAGTGGTGACTATAGCCTGCAGAAAAGGAGGACACACAGGGCTGAGGCAGAGGCCAAATATAGAGCTCTAGAATGGAAGGAGGAAAACTCAAGTGTGACTCCAAGAAGGGATGACCTCTCAGCACTTACCTGAGCTGGCATTGCCCAGAGGTTTGGGCACAAGAAGAAGAACCACATGAGCTGATTGGTGTCAATGGCAACCAGATTACAGATTTGTCCAGCAGTCATTTCTCCCATGGACAGGTTGGATGTGGAAAGCTGCATGATTTTGTTATAAATCTTGGTCTAGGAACAAAAACAGAGTGTTTCAGTCACATGGGTGAATGATAATTTCCTTTCTTGCTATGATGAACCAATCAGTTTCTATATATTCAAAATAGAATTTTTCCTTATTGAATAAGACAATGGAAAATGACAAAACCAGAGACATGGTATGGCAGTTTATGTGGAAAGAGAAATGTATTTTCAATGAGGAACTTTCAAGTCCTAGTATCATTTCTTATGGCTGTGTGATCCTGGCAAAGTCAATCAGTCATTGGATAGACATTAAATATCTGCTATATGCCAGGTACTGTGCTAAGTGCTGTAGAGCAGTCCCTGCTCTTAAAGAGATTACAAGATCATAGGGGAGGCAACATATAAACATGTACAAATAAGCTATATACAGGCTACACATGAAATAACCAACAGAAGGAAGATACTAGAATTAAGAGAGATCGGGAAAGACTTCCTATAGAAGATGGGATTTTTGGTGGGACATAAAGAAAACCAGGGCAGCTGAGGGTGGAGATAAGAAGGGAGATCACACCAGGCATGGGGAGAGCCTGGGAAAATGCCCAGAATCAGGAGATGGGGTGTAACTTAACCTTCATAACAGTACTCTTTTAAAAAATTAATTTCTAAATTTTTATTGATATCTATTGATTTTATAGCACCTTCATTTCTGAATATAGTCCTCCTTCTTTTCTTACCTAATAAAAAGTTTAAGAGGGAAAAGGAGGAAAAAACAGCAATTTAGCAAAACTAACCACGACAGCCATTGAACTTGATAGTAAATACAATGTTTTATATTCACTTTGGCAAAGAAGGGAGTCAGATACACTTTCTCATCTCTACTCTGGGGACAGACTTGGTCATTATGCTTATTCACTGTTCAGTGTTGGGTTTTTCTCTGTTGTCGTTCTTGTCATTTATATCAGGTCTATTGTTTTTCCAATTCTGCTTATTCCCCTCTGTATCAATTCATCTTTTCATGCCTCTCCGAATTGGTCATATTGGTCATTTCTTATGGTGGTCATATTCCATTATAAATTACAGTGTATAAATTACAATTTTTACAATTGATTCAGCCATTCTTCAATCCATGGGTACCTACTGTGCTCCAAGTAGATAGCAACATTTTGTGGTAACAAAAGATAGGGAACAAAGTGGATACAGAATTGAGCTTGGAGTCAGGAAGACCTCACTTCAAATCTATCTCAGATACTTACTAGTTGCTTTGGAAACCTTAAAGCATTATATAAATGCTAATTATCTTCCTCCTTATTCTTCTTCCATGAGGAATAAAGAATAAGAAGGAATTCATAGTAACATAGGAGGACCTGCTACAAAGGGAAGAAAACAGAAATAGAATAATGTGAATGAAAACAAACCAAAAGGCTATTGAATTCAGCTTAATTGCAATGAACAAGTTTGGTTGCAGAGAATAGTTAATGGAACACTTCATCTCAGTAGAGAGGTAGAACACTATGAGCAGAACAAGTTGTATTAGATGAGTCATGTTGTTGTTTGGTTTTTGTTTAAATGTTTTGTTTTTTTTAATAAGGGAGGGACCCATGGGGAATGAGGTAAGGGATCTTTAAGGAAATTATTAATAATTATATTTAGTGGTCATTTTGTCGGTTAAAGCAAATAAACCCAAAAGACATTTTAAAAATGTCTGTATCTTAGTTTCCTCATATGCAAAATCTTGACCTACTTAACCTCTTGGATTGTTGGTTAAGTGTTAAAAAAATGAGAGAAATTTGAGTCATGATGATTATAAAAACATAGTTATCTAATACAAGATTTTCTTTTTAAATACAAGTCAAGTCATGCCCCTTGGAACTTCACAACTACATAGTGAGAAAGCCTGGTATTAAAGAGTTAGAAGCCACCAGACAGGTTTTTATTTCTGACATCAACAGGTTTAGTACTTGGTGCCAATAGCTTTGAGAATGGAGTTGATTTTAATGTGGAAGCCTCAGCAGTGACCTAAGTCCCTTCCAGACCTCAGGAGGGGATCTAATTGCTTTCATGAGTTCAGAAGCTAAAACCTCCATGCCCAGCATGTTTGCACAGACAGAAGGGTTAGGCAGCTTCAATTTCCCTCTCTCAAACAGATGGCAAGATCCTTCATCCTTGTTGGGTTTGGTTTTAGATGCACTAAGAGAACTTGCTATTTAAAGGAATCTTTTGGTAAGGAGAAAACTCCTTTTATAGACTGAATCAATTTTTCTTTTTATTAATCATTATTTATGATTAATCTATTTACTTATGAATGCTTTTATTATTAACTATTAATTTATTTTTTAATCTAAGTCTAGGTTTTCCTATGTCAGATATGCTAAAGTGAAAGACACCAGAATGCCCGTTTACTGAGGGATAAAGTTCTCTCATGGAAGCTTATAGTAATGACTGTCTTGTTTTTATTGTGTTTGATTTTCCTCAAGGGCCATAATTTGTTTATTTTTATTCTGAACATGACAAAAACTGAATAAAAAATTTCCAAATACAGACCAGAATAGAAACAGATTATACAAGGAAGCTGTTTTCTATTGCCTGAAGTTATGTTGTTTTATACATATACACACAGACACAATCAGAAAAGCTTTATGGAGGTAGCGGAGAGACATTGGTGTTTTTGGAGGGAGGAAGACTGAAATTCAAGACCCATCTCTGACATATCTTGTCAATGTAACCCAGGAAAAACCACTTAAAATTTCTCAGGGTCCTGAGAATTAAGGCTATAATCTGCAAAAAGATTGTCAATCAACAATAGCTTTTCTTCATTGAGAGTAATCACTCCCCCAAGTTAATTACTGTTCTGTATGAAACTGGCAAGGTTGTTGGTGTGTCAGCCCAAAAGGTCTATAGGGATGATCTTGCCCAATTGCCTCATTTTCCAAGTGAAAACTGAAGTCACATAATAAGTGACAAGTTTTCTAGCTCTAATTCCGTGTTCTTTATATTATACCATGGTGGCCCAGGACAATTCTCTTGCCTTTCTGTATGTAACATGTGATCCTCTGCTTTCATGCCTCCTCTCAGATTTAACTTCAACAGATACCATCTTCTAGAATATAATTTTTTCTATTTTCCAAAATAGGTTTCACGTGAACTTTAATAAATAGCTTTTACAATGATAACTATATTTTATAGCTATATGTTATATATAATATATTACAACATAACAAATTATGTAGTTACATATACCCATATGATTTCTATTACAATATAATAATTATATTTTATAATAACAATATATAGATAATTATAATTTTTATAGAGCTTTAGCATTTATAAACTACTTTCTTTATAATAATCCTGGGAAGATCACAGTATATTGGTTAACATTTTATTTTTAATCAATAACTTGATAAACATTTTAAAAGTCTATGATGTGCCAGACATTGGGTATACAGAGACAAAAAATAAACAGCCCATTTCCTTAAGGTGCTTACAATGTATACATACAAGTATATATATAAGATATACAAGTTAATTTCAGAGTGGTGGTGTAGTGATACTAAGAAACTGAGGACATCAAAAAAAGTTTCATGTGGGAAAGTGGTGTTTGAAGGAAACTATGGATTCTAAAATGCAGAGTGAATGAGGAGATTCATTTCAGACACAGGAAGGAAAAGACAAGGAAACTGGGATTTAGGCATGAGGAAATTGCATTTCAGGGAAAGTGCTGCTGTGTCTAAGGTTAAACAGATAATAAGTTTGCAAATAAACATAGGTTTTGATTCTAGCTTTTTAAATTATCTGTATTCTGACCTTGACATGACACAAATAAAACTTGATAATTTAACAAAAAATAAAATGGATATTGTTACATACATTATAGTTATAATGTTTTTTTCCCACCACACCATATCTCCTTAGCTCAAGAATTCTAGTTATTCTTACGAATATCAACTGTGTAATATAGTAACTGGTACACCAATGAGTGCTTATGAAATGTTTGTTGATTGACTGATGAAATCACACACAATCATAATTTGGGTGTTGAAAAGAACCTCATTGGCCATGGTTTAATTCATTGACCTGAAAGAAATGCTTACCATAAATCTCCCTCACAAATAGTCTTTTAGTTTTGGGTTGAAAACCTCCATGAAGCAGAAATGCATTACCTCTCGAAGCAGCCCAATCCTCTTTGGGATGGCTCTGAGAAAATTTTTCCTGATCTCAACCCCAAATTTTCTTCCCATTTTCCACCCATGGTACCTAATTCTGCTCTGCTGCCTCTGTGGCAGCAAGGTGATACAATGGATAGAGCATTGGACCTGGAATCAGGGAGCTGTGAGTTCAAATTCAGCCTCAGACAACTCATAGCTGTGTGATATACCCTGGTCAATTCCCTTTTCTCCTGTCTCAGTTTCTTCAATTGTTAAAATAAGGAGAATAATAGTATCTACTTCCCACAGTTGTTGTGAGGAGCCAATGAGGTAATATTTATAGTACCTGCCTGGCACATAGTAGTATTTATGAACATGCTTATTTTCTTTCTACCTTCCTTCCCTGTGGGGCCAAAGAGAACTAGCTTAATCCTTCTTTTATGAAACTGCCTTGAGATTTCTGACTTTGAGCTAGTGGAAATTCAAAAGATCATTTCTCTTTAGGAACTTTTTTGAAAGAAAATAGAGGATCCTTTTCTATATTTTTCCATACTCATATCTGTATTTCCCATTTCCACGGCACAGAAAGGGATCAATGATTTTTATCACAAGAGATTAAAATGCTGAAAAAGTAACCATCGTTTGATCTCCATTAAAACCATCAGAAATCACATGGCCCCCTATTGACTTGGGCATAATAGATGAGGGACAAAGTATAATTACATTTCTCTCCTTGCATTCAGAACTCAGGAGCCAGAAGTATTTTGGCTCAGTGATCCCTCCCATTTAACCAAGGGCATTCTGATAGGATGGCTCAGGTTGATCAATTAACTGTCCTCAGGAGACTTTCCTCACCCCTTCTTCCTCCATTTGGGTACAAGATTACAGGCAGTTAAGAGATTGCAAGGGACCACTATGGTGGTCACTCACATATGGTTAGAGGCTCCCCTCCTGACTTTTTCATTCCCAGGATGGCCTTAGACCTTCAATGAATCCTGGCTGTAGACATCTCTTGGGATGTCACAACCATAAACCTGAGCCTATTTCTTCTGTTCTCACTGATTCTGCAGCTACTCTCCTTCTCCCAGGCAAGCCCTGGAGGTGGGATTTCCCCATCAGAAACATTTCAATGGGAGTCAAGGACAATGGCTAGTGATCAAAGGTAATCTGGTCAATGAGAGGCTTTAAGGTTTAATACAACTCTATGTAATAAAGACCTAAAACCATAGCTAGAGATGTAAAAGAGGCCAGACCACATTTAGACCAATAACTGCATTTTTACAAGTGATGAAAGTAAGATACAGATCTAGTAAAGGGACTTACTTATGGTTATAAGTAAGGTAATAGTAAGTAACAAAGCTGGATATGAATCAATGTCCTCTGACTCCAGGTCCAGAATTACCACAATTATTCCCAAATTTATAAAGGCAGACATTAAAGCTAGGAGAACTTAAGTTATTTGTCCATGGGCCACATATCTCATTGAGAGTTTGAACCAGCTCTGAATCTAACCTTTTATTTATTTATTTTTGGTGAAGGGAATTTCCTTCCTTCCTTCCTCCCTCCCTCTCTTCCTCCTTCTCTCTCTTGTTCCCTACCTCTTTCCCTTTCTTTTCCTTTCTTCCCTCCCTCTTTTCCTCCCTCCCTCCCTTCTTCTCTCTTCCTCCTTTTCCCTCTTCTTTTCTTTCTCCTTTTCTTCCTCCCTCCTTCCCTTCCTTTCTTTTTCTTTCCTTCCCTCCCTTTTTTTTTCTTTTCCTCCTCTCTTCTTTCTTTCTGTCTCTCTTTTTCTATCTTTGTCATTCTGTTTCTCTGTCTCTTTCTCTCTGTGGGTCTCTCTCTCTCTCTCTCTCTCTCTCTCTCTCTCTCTCTCTCTCTCTCTCTCTCTTTCTTATCGCTGGGTCAGGAAAGAAGAAGGGAAGGCTCAAACTTCAGTGTCCCGGTGTTGATTTTATTCTCTTCTGACTAATAATTGTCAACATTCCTGACACAGCATTCTGGTTCACAACATTAAGCACAGCTTGGAATATGATTTCAAACAGTTGTTCAGATGTTGTATCAGATTCCCAGAGGGACTTGCACATTTCATATACTGAGCAGGTGCTACTGACCACCAAGTCATCAGTCACTATAGGCCAGTCAGTGCTTTCTGGGTTAGTTTGGATGCCATGAGATCCAATGAACAGTTGGGAGGCTCAGGGTCCTTAGGATATAGTCTGGCAATGGCTGATTCTAGGTCAGAGTGCAAATAGCTTGTCACTGAGGAAGTTAGCCACTATGTTTATTACCATGTAAGACTTGATCTGTCCTCCCTAGTGGTTTAGGAAAAAAAATACTGTTCCATTTGAGTTCTGGATTTCAAAACAATTGGAGCTCTCTGGGGGCAAGGACTACCTAATTTCTCTCTAGCCCAGTACTTGGCACACAGTAGGCACAACTGAATGAATGACTTCTGATTTAGAAAAATTGCATTTGAAACCTGTCACTTAATGTTTATGTGACTTAAATCCTTTCAACTCTTTAAGAAAGCTCAAATTCCTCATCAATAGAAAGAGGGGGTTGGATTGTGTGAGCTCTAATAATCTTTGTAGCTCTAAACTGTGATCATTATGTTCATATAAATTCAATTAGAATCTCGGGCCCTGAGTGAGCTTTGGTCTTTGTGTGAATGGTAAGCTCAGCAAGGTATAAAAGTCGTTGATAGAGAAAACCTGGAAGTCAATGGCAATCATGGAAACCTGGATCTTAAAGTACAGGATGGCTCTAATTGCCATACAATCCTTCCTCTTCAAGACTATTGTGACCCTCCCATTATTGATATGGCCCTAGGAAGGGAGGACTTCCTGATCCTGATCCATCCTTCTCTGATGCTTTTTTGTTAAAGCAAATTTTATTGATTCTTTTAAAAATTGTTGTTTAGTAATATCAGACATAGCCAACTCTTTGTGATCCTATTTGGAGTTTTCTTGCAAAGATCAGGTAGTAGTTCACCATTTCCTTCTCCAGCTCATTTGACAGATGAGGAAACTGAGAAAAACAAGGTTGAATGATTTCCCCAGAGTCACACAGCTAGTAAGTATCTAAAGCTGGATTTTAACTCAGGTCTTCCTGATTCCAGACCATGGCACTTCATCAACTTCATAATCTAGAAGTCCCTGGAACACATTATAAGCTATACTCTATAAATGTGAAGGATTAAATGATCTATTATGAAATATTTTTGCTTCTGTTGTTCAGTCACGTCTGACTCCTGGTGATCCCATTTGACGTTTTCTTGACAAAAACACTGGAACGGTTTGACATTTCCTTTTGCAGCTCATTTGACATATGAGGAACCTGAGGCAAACAGGGTTAAGTGACTTGCCCAGGGTCACATAGCTAATAAATGTCTAAGGCCAGATTTGAACTCAAAAGTGATGGGTTTCCTGAAGTCAGGAGGACCTGAGTTCAAATGTGAACTCAGACATATAACACTTCCTAGCTGTGTGTCCCTGGGCAAGTCACTTGACCCCAATTGTCTCAACAACAAAAAAAAAGTGATGGGTCTTCTTGACTAAAGCCTGGTTCAGTGGATAGAGCTAACTACCTATGTTACTTTTAAATAACTTTAATTTCTGAATCAATTTACTCTGCTACTCAGTAATTGAACTCTCCTTTGTGACAAAGAAAAAATAATTAAGCAAAAATAAGTGAAATAGTAAGCCAGACAATGCATGCAACTTCCTGCTCTCTTATTTCCTTTCCCCTCTTCTGAAAGAAGGATGGTAAGATAAACTGCATTTTATGCTTTCCAGTGGTTTATCAGTTCCTCGGAGTTTGAATTCTTTTTAGTCATCTTTTCCTTGACATTATTTTTTGGCATTCCACATACTAGTCCTCTTGTCCTGATGCTTTTGTCCCTGTGCCAGATCTATTTCATAGATGCTCACTTTAAGGAAAGATTCTGTCAGCATGACTATAAAGGCCTTAGTTACGCATCTATTTCTTCTCATCAGACCTTTCCAAAACACAGTCAAACTCCTGTTTTTATGTAATCAGTTAACATCATGGATCTCTGGTGCATTTGGAACTTAATTACAGCCTTTCTAGGTTCTACAGACCGCCAATGTCTGAGGCTTTAATGGAATAGTTCCAATATTTCCAGGATGTGTAAAGGAACAACATTGTTGCTAAGCCTCTAAAATTGCCCTAAGAATGGAACTACATTATGAGTGGGATGGCACAGCAAACACCGTAGGGGTTCTATTGTTCGGAAGCCTCTAGTTCTAGCCTTTTCAAAGATAAAGAATTTCTAAACTATTTTCAATATTTTTTCTTATTTCAGAATAAAGTGAGAATAAAAAGCTTTTAAAAAAGTTATTCCTTAAAATACATTCAAAGTCCAAGAAGAAAATTAATCAAACTAAGCAAAATATTTAGACAATTAATAAAAATACCCAAGAGCAAAAGTTATTTTTTTCAATAGAAAATTATTAAAGGATATGACTCAATAGTTCTCAAAAGAAAAATTGGGGCAGCTAGGTGGTGTGGTGAATAGAGTAATCAGGAAGACCTGAGTTTCGATTCAGTCAGATACTTCTTAGCTACATGACCTCAGGCAAGGCATTTAACTCTGCCTCAGTTTTCTCATCTGTAAAATTTTCTGAACATGGAAATGACAGACCATTCCAGCATCTTTGCCAAGGAAACCCCAAACAGGGTCACAAAGAGTAAGACATGACTGAAAATGAGTGAACAACATTATTATTGTGAATAAGCACTTCTCAAAAGAAGAATTATAATCCTTTAACAATCATATATAATGCTCCAAATCATCACTAACAAGAAAAATGTAAATGCAGAAAATGCTGAGGATTTACTTCCCACTCAGAAAATGGCAAAAATGATTAAAGATCATGAAAAGTCAACTTTGGAGGGACTGAGGAAAGAGGTATCCTAATACATTGTTGGTGGAGATATGAGCTAGTGTTATTATTCTGTTTTATGGAGCCATTTACAATTTGGTCCATTCTAATTTTCAAGTTCAATTTGAGGGTAAGATCTTTTCTAAGGTATCAATTCTCCTTGCCATTCTTTTCTTCATACCTCTTTAATTTTTGTATTTCTTGCTTCATTTCTTCCAGGTGATTGGGATATACTCTTTTCTGATGCACTATATGGCCATGTTGTGAAGAAACTCTCTTCTTCTGGCTTACCCCCTGAGGATTCTCACAATTCAAGGTATTTCCTTGTTGTGTTTAATATTTTCTACTTTATTCATATCTTCAGTTTTAGCTTTTAGATGGAGGTTTGTGGTTGGATCAAATTCTACTCTTATATTCTTGGTAGGTATTGGCAAGTCTTGCTTGATTCCAAGTTTGGTGTCTTATAAGTCTAGGCTTTGCCCTGAAGGTTCTGTCTTTCCTTGTCTTCTGCTGTGACTCAAGACCAGATTATCTGGATAATGGGACTACCTCAGTGCAAGACTGATCTGTGGCTACCTGAATGCTGGTCTGTCTCTGCCTCTTAACATGGAAGGGCATTGTAGGTATCTCTGCACTAGGTGATGCTCTGGTCCTGTCTCCTAATATGGGTTCATACTATTTTATACTTTACCTTCTACCTATTCTAGTTGGTTTACTCCATGCTTCTAGAGGAGCTTGACAGTTTGTTTGTGAAGTCATGGACTGAATGAAGGAGTTTGTAGATATTTCTCTTTCATTTGATGTATCATTGTTCCTTCTGGTAAATTTTTTAGCGCTTTACTTGGATATGGGGTGGGGACAAAAACTGGAGCCCTTCTAGATCCTAACTAGCTGCCGTATTTCTACAATTCTCTGATGCAACAATTCTGGAAAGCAACTTGGAATTCTGTGACCAAAATTTCCATATGTTTTGACTCAGAGATTCTCTCCAAGGAAATAGTTGTCAAAAAAAAAAAAAAAAAAAAGCTCCATGTATACTGAAAGGTTTATAATAATACTTTTGTGATAGCAAAGAATTGGAGGCAAAGTAAATGTCTATCAGTTGGTAATGGCTAAACAAACTCTGCTACATAAATGTAATGGAATATTACTGTACTATAAGAAATGATGTATGTGATGAACACAGAGAAGCATAGGAAGATGTAAATAAACTGATGCAGAATAAAGTAAGCAGAGCCAAGAAAACAATACACATGATCACTACAACAGTGTAAGGAGAAAGAACCAAAAAACAATCAAAACTGAGTGTTACAAAATTACAAAGAAAGGACTTGACTCCAAAGAAGAGATATGAGAAGACTATACCTTCTGCTCCTTGACAAAGATTATTGCCTTTTAAAATTTATTTAATTTTAATGGTTTATTAAATTAAAATAATATTTAATATTATTATAATTATAAAATATATTTTTATAATATAATATTTAATAAAATAAAAATAAAAATTTAATTTATTTAATACATAAGTATTAAACACTGCACACTAGGTCAGATTTTTTTTTTCCCGATTGGTTTTACTGAATCTTTTCTCTTTTTTAAAACATTGTTAAAAAGCATGTTTTCCTAGGATAGGGAGAAGGGCAAATTCTAGGTAATGAAAAAACTCAAACAATAACAACAAAAACCCATTAAATTTAATCAACAACAGAAGATATTTTGGAAGGGTCTGCATAGATGAGATGGAGGAGAATCACTTGGAGAGTTTGTGGTCTTCCCTGAGAAGTCTTATAAAGGTTAAAGCATAGAAGCCATAATCAGAATATTTGGGTTGTCATAAGTCATTCCCAAATATTCTGATTATGGCATATATATATATATATATATATATATATATATATATATATATATATATATATATATATGGCTCTCATCTTATCTTTCCCCATCTTCAAACAGGAGTGATAATACTTATACTCTATATCCTATAGGTGTGCCAGGTACCCCTATCAAACCTACCCTGCTAGGTACCTTATCAAACCTTTAAAATTCTTACAGAAATGTGAGTTGGGATTATTGTTCAAACTGAAGAGAATGGATATACTAAAAAAAAAAAAAAAAAACAAAAACTCAACACACATCCATCTATACCTGTATGGCTCCTCTTAGGTTGATTCCAGTTTCAATGGCGACATAGTAGGAAGCTTGAAGAAATGTCCTCTGTAGCAGGAGGGCAAGAAACAAGAGCACAGCCAAGACATAGGCATTGCCAAGGAACTCTTCAGATGAGACAAAGTAAACACCGAGGAACTTAAGCTGTTGGTTGAAAAGCACAGTTTGGAAGTAAACATCACCAAGGACAAGTAGTATCACTGTTAGGCAGATTTAGGGGATACTTTGTATGATGGAAGAGGGCTTGGATTATCATTGGTGGGAATTGTCAAAGATTTGCAGAAGTTACATAGTCCAATGTGTGCCTGAATTGAAATTCCCTCTCCAACTTTCCTGAGAAGTCACCTACTAGTTACCCAGAATTTGCTTAGAGACTTTGTGTGAACTTAGAGTTCAATCTTGATTCTGCTTCTTTCTACTCAGGTAACTTTGGGCAAGTAACTTAGCCTGAGTCTCAGTTTTCTCATTTGTAAAATGATGGCGTGGGACTAGACATAGATGTAGAGCATCTATGGTCACATCTAGGACTAGATGATGGGGAGCTCATTACTTCCCAAAGTAATGCATTGCAGACATTTCCCCTCTTAACTCATGGTTTAATGTGCTTTTCTACAACTTCTACCTTTTGTTCTTGATTTTTGGGAACAGCCCTTCAGATAAATGAAAACAGCTACTGTGTCCCTTCCAATTCTCCTTTTTAAGCTAAACATCTCAATTTCTTCAATTAATCCATGTAAGGCATGGCTTTTACTCCCCCAACCATCTGTACATCCATCAGTTTATCAATTTCATAAATGGTACCTTCATATATTGAGGGCAACTAGGTGATACACTGGATAGAGCCTGGAGTCAGAAAGTCAAATCCATTCTCCTATCTGTGTTATCTGGACACTTAAGTCACTTAACCCTGTCTGCCTCAGTTTCCTTATCTGTAAAATGAGCTGGAGAAGAAAATGGCAAATCACTCCAGCATCTTTGCTAAGAAAACCCCAGAACGGGGTCATGATAATTTAGACACAATTGAAAATGACTGAACAACAACAACAAACCTTCAGATGTAATTTGACCAGGGAAAAATATGAGACTCTTACCAGCCTGGTTCTGGACAGTATCCCACAATTCCTCTCCCTATTTGTAATTCATAACCCCATACAGGCTGCTATCTAAACTGTGCTTCTATCCTGGATGAGTATTTGTACTTGGGTTGATGGATAAAGCCAACTAAACATTTCTGTTTGCTTAAAGCAGGGGTCCTCAAACTTCTTAAATAGGGGGCCAGTTCACTGTCCCTCAGACTGTTGGAGGGCCGGACTATAGTAAAAACAAAAACTTTGTTTTGTGGGCCTTTAAATAAAGAAACTTCGTAGCCCCGGATGAGGGGGATAATCATCCTCAGCTGCTGCATCTGGCACGCGTGCCGTAGTTTGAGGACCCCTGAAAGGAAGGTCTAAAGATGCCTTCCTCCTCTTAGCATGTGGACAAAGGGATTAAGGTCAGAGCTTCACCCCCAGCCCCAGATCTCCGTGCTTGGTACTGCTGGGAGCAGTTTGCTGCTGAGCTTGGGTCTCCTGGTGAAGCATCAAGGACACTGCACAAATCACTGATTAATTGAAGTCAGAGCAGTTGGAACAGTTCCCTCGATGTTTGTTATCTATCTTCTGTCATTAAAATATAGTCAGCCAAGACTGTTACTCATGCTAATAGGAAGCAATTGAGAGGGGCAGGGGAGTGATGGGTGCCCAAGAATTGAAGACAATCGGAGAATACTTAGCCAGTCATTGCTCTCTTAGGAGGGAAGTGGAAAGACTAGTGTTTATTTTGAGCAGAAGTCCAATAATTTTATCATTGTAATATAGCAAAAAGAATACTGCCTTGGGAATTGTAAAATTCAATTTCCAGCTATTTCCCTCAGGAAAATCCATCCCTTTCCCTTCCTGAACCTCAGTTTCCTCCACTGTAAAACGAGGGGACTGGCTAGCAGAATGCTTCCAGCTTTGTCATTCTAGAGTCTAAATGTCCATTTCAGCTTTTTGGTGTTCAATGCAGTTCTCAGCTAAGGTCCTGCCCATAATAGGCAACCAGGAAACAATTTTCTTGCTAAAGACACCAGGGAATAAGAGTGTTTTCTTTCAGAGGCAGCTAAGGCAGCTAAAAGAAACACTTTGATCTTGGTAAGTAAGCACTCAGGGGCTAAAATGCATCAATATTTGCATGAAGATAGAACAGTTCACTTCCCGAGAAATGATATTGCACTCACTAGCTTTTAAATGAAAATCCCATCAAAACAAAGTAAAGAGAAACAGGGCAGTATATTCATGCTTACCAGTCTGCAAAGAAACCTCTGACCCCACAAGATCAGAAGAAGGACCTCCAGGCTTTTAGCCACACAGGCCCAGGATTATTCCATTTACAGTCAGTCAATTAAGCAATTAAGCAACAAGCAAATATTTCTTAGGCACTTATTAGATGCCAGATAGTTTTTGAAGTGCAAGAATCCCTGATCTCAAAGGGTTTACATTCTATCAGAAACAACATGAGCACATAAAAGTTATACAAAAATAAACACCAAAATGAATTCAAGGTAATTTTGAAGAGAAAGCACTAGGAATTAGCACCTGGGGTAGACTAATAAAAGATTTCACACCAGCCCTGAAGTCAGGAGGATCTGAGTTCAAATCTGATCTCCTTTAACACTTCCTAGCTGTGTGACCCTGGGCAAGTCACTGAACCCCAATTGCCTCAGCAAAAAAAATCATAAATTGAGTTTTGAAAGGGACCAAGGATTCTAAGACAGAGATGAGGAAAGAGTATGTGCTGTATATAGAATACAGTCAATGTAAATCATTGAGGTGGGAGATGGAGTGCTATAGATAAGGAACAGCAAGAAAACCAATATTACTGAATCATCAGCATAGGAAGGGAAGAAATATATGAAGATGGAAATATAAGAAGGGTAGAAAAGCTAGGCTTAAAAGGAGTTTTAAAATAGAATTATGTATAGAATAATTTTACATATATACACATTTGTGTCTAATGGTAGTCATCTCTAGGGTCTCATCTCCCTAGGTAGTCATCTCCAGATGGAAGGAAGAAAAAAGAAAAAAGGGAAATTTCATGATAACATTATATAAGATGAATTTATTTTATTATATAAAAAGGATATTATGGAAAAGGAATAGCAAGTTGTACATAGTATATTTGCAGTTTCATATGCAATCCTGATTTTAATTATATTATGTTATGGAAATGCTTATTTTATTCCATAAATTACAAAGAAAATAAATTTTTAAAAATTTGGGTTCTTGAAGTAAAAAGGAAATATTAAAGTTTTTTGAGATTGGGAATAATATATTTATGTCTGTGCTATAGGATTATATATAATATTATATGTTATATGCTATATATATTATATAGCACTTTGGTAGCTATGGGGAAGATATAAAAGTCATAGATTGAAGACAAGGAGCTCAGTTAGGAGGTCAATGGAGTAGTCCAGATAAGAGGTATTGAGTACCTAGAGTGGTGGTCATTGAGAAGAAAGAAAGGGATGATTTCAAGAATTGTGGGAAATAAAATTACTAAGACTTGGAAAGTGATTGACTATGTGTGATGTGGGAAAGTGAGGAGCAGGGGACAATGATGAGGTTGCAAAATTGAGTGCTTGGAAGGATGCTAGTAACACGTGACCTAAACAGGGAAGTTTGGAAAAGTGGGAGAAGTGGGGCAAGGAAACACATGTTTTTGGACACATGAGTTGGAGATATCTATGGTTTGAAATGTCTAATATGCAGTTGGTGATGTGAGACTAGAAGATAGGAAGAGAAACTGGGGCCAGATATATACAACTATGAATCATCTGCCTAGAGATGAAAATTTAATTCATGGGAGCTGATGAGGTTAGCAAGTGAGGGGATGGAGAAGAAGAGGGAGAGGGAGAGGGAGAGAGAAAAGGGGAGAGAGAGATACGAGAGAGAGAGAGAGACAGAGAGACAGACAGAGACAGACAGAGAGAGAAATATATAGAGAGATACACAGAGAGAGAGAGACAGACAGAGAGACAGAGACACAGAGACAGAGAGAGAGACACACACACAGAGAAATACAGAGACAGAGACACACAGAGAGAAATACAGAAAGAGATACAGAGATAGAGAAATAGAGAGAGATACACAAAGAGAGAGAGACAGGCACACAGAGAGAAATACAGACAGAGAGACAGAGACAGAGAAATAGAGAGAGATACACAGAGAGAGACAGAGACAGAAATACAGAGAGACAGAGACATACAGAGAGAAATACAGAAAGAGAGAGACAGAGACAGAGACAGAAATATAGAGAGAAATACAGAGGGACAGAGAAATAGAGATACACAGAGAGATAGAGAGAGAGACAGAGAAACAGAGAAATAGAGAGAGAGACACAGAGAGAAATACAGAGACAGAGAAATAGAGATACACACACACACAGAGAGAGAGAGAGAGAGAGAGAGAGCGCTCAAGATAGAACTTTGGGGAACTGCTACATCAACAGCCTATACACATAATCAGGACACATTCTTATTGGGAGCTTCTCTCTCCTTCAGGAATAGCAGAAATCAGACACCAAAGGAATGTGACAGGTTCTTAATGAGGGATCATCCAAACCCCAGAGAGTGACAGACATCACATCATATGACACATCATGTGTGTCACTCAGATGAATTCTCTCTGGGTGCTTCCCAGAGATTCTACCCAATGTACAATAAAGACTAGTGGGGGAGGGGAAGAACAGAAGGGAGGGCTCATATCTCTTGAATCAGAACACAGAGACTTTTGGGAACAAGCTGAGCTGGGGATAAAAATTGTGAATAATGAAACATAGTGAAAAAAAGTAAAAAGGTAGTGAAATCTAGAAGTACAAAGACAACAAATTCTTTATTCAGAGATCTAGTTCCATGAAGTCTTGGGACAAATCTCTTACCAAGGGGATAGGAGAAATTTGTCTTCTGGCTGGTTTGGGAACCAGAATCTTGGGTTTTTTTTTTTTACTCATACTAACACCAGACACCCCCTCACCCTATGATTCTTCTCCTGGATCTGCTTCTGACTCTCTGAACTTTCCCACTATGCTTTTCATCCTGGAAAATGCCATTGTCCTTGAAATCCCCTTCTCTGGATGAGTTTATCCCAGAGTCTCCTTCTGTTTTTTTGTCTCCATAATAGTCATGTTGTAAAAGAAAACATAGACAAAATAAAACAAAAAAACAAAAACAAAAACAAGAAACAAAACAACTTCTCAAGAAAAATAAAGTTAAAAAAAAAAAGAAAAGAAAAGGTATCCTTCAGTCTCCATTCAGACACCACTAGTTCTTTCTCTGGGTATGGGTAGCATTTAAAAAAAAATCATAAGTCCTTCAGAATTATCTTGGATTATGCTGAGAATAGTTATGCCATTCTCAACTGATCATCTTACAGTATTGCTTTCACTTTGCACATAGTTCATTTCACTCTGCATTCAGCTCATGGAAGTCTTTCTGAAAATATCCTGCTCATCATTTTTTATAATAGTATTCCACCATAAGTATACACAGGAATTTATTCAGTTATTCCCCAACTGATGGACATCCCCATAATTTCCAATTCTTTGCCCCCAGGAAAAAGCTGCTATAAATTTATTTTTGTCTTTTTACTCTTTGTTTTTTAGTTCTTCTGGGATACAGACCTAGTAGGGGTATTGTTAGGTCAAAGAGTATACATGGTTGTATAACCCTTTGGCCATGGTTTCAAATTGTTCTATGGAATGGTTGGAGCTTTTCACGACTCTACCAACAATGCATTAATGTTTCATTTTCCCCACATTTCCTTCAAGGTTTGTCAATGCCCTTTTCTGTTCTGTTAGCCAATAGGTATGTGGCAGTACTTCAGGATTGTTTCAATTTGCATTTCTCTAATATTTTTTCATATGCCTATAGATAGTTATGGTTACTTCATCTGAAGACTGTTCTTATTTTTTGATAACTTATCAATGGAAATGGCTTTTTATATAAATTTGACTCAGTTCAGAGAAACCTGCTTCAATTTTTTTACTCTCAGAGCCCCCATTTCTGTGCTATTTTACCTTATTGGAATGTCATCTCTTTGAGGGTAAGAACTATTTTTCTTTTCGCTAGTATTTGTGTCCCCAGCACGTGTAGCCCAGGGCACGGCATGTAGCACTTAAAAATGCTTGTGACTTGACTGTTAACTTGTCAGAATCCAGACATGTGTCCCCTATTTTATACAAATTTGGGTCTTTTTTTTTTTTAATGTGGACCTTCACCTTGGAATGCCTAAAAAGCTAATTTTTAGGGAATGCCATTATGGTTTCCTCACTGGTCACAGACATAACTGGGAAGCTCATTGAAAAGCAGTCTAACAATCGGATATCTAGGCAAGGAGCCCTGAGCATATTTGGACATGGGACCGTGTTGGGGAGTCTGTGATATTGGGTTCCAGGGAGATGAAGAATTTTACCCAAGGTAACAAGGCAGTAGGTAGCAGAGCCAGCACTTCCAACTGCATATCCAGTATTCTCCACAACAACCCACTAGGGGATTGTTAAATGTTAGCTGTGAAAGCTGGCAAATCCTCTGTTTTGTAAATAGTGTAATGGAAAGACATGGACTCTGGAGTGTAGGGATCTGGGTTCAAATCCCACCTCTGACACTACCTGTGTGATCTTGTTGGGAAGTTATAGAACTTCTTTTGGCCTCAGTTTCCTCATCTGTAAAGCGAGTGTCAGAACAGCTGGCCTCTCACGTCCTTTCTAACTCTAGTGCCTTCTGGCCCTAAATTTATATTTATAGTATATATATAGTACATGGAGCAGCTTGGGCTAAGCTAGGGATAATCCTTTTTGAAGGCAGGCACACAGTTGGGGTGCCATCCGTAGTACTGCCCATCATAGTTCTGACCACTCCTGAATCTGTGTTCTTTTAAATCCACATATCATGTCCTTGTAGAGAAAGTGCAGAGACGGGGTATATTCCTCCATCTTTCTTTCTGTCAATTGGGACACTGGAAAGCCTCTTTTCCTCTCCGGGGCTACTGGGTGAGGGTGACATGTGGCAGCTGGAAGCAGAAATCTAGATCAGACATTGGCGTCTTTGTTCTAAGATCCTCCCTGCTTAATAGTGTCATGACAGATTCTGTGACAGGGTCTGAGGAAAGATGAGCTGCAAATAGAGCGGGATAAGCGGGAGGGGACCTGATGAAATCTTTAAAAGGTAATCTTTACCCATAGCACATACACACATCGAATATCTCTCCACAGCTTTGGATACAGGAAGACAAAAGGACATAGAAAGACAAAGACACATTAGTATGCTCTCTCTCATTCTCTCTGTCTGTTTTTCTGTCTCTGTCTCGCTGTCTCTGTGTCTCTATCTCTGTCTCTCTGTCTCTGTCTCTTTGTCTCTATCTCTGTGTCTCTCTCTCTGTGTCTGTCTCTGCTTCTCTCTCTCTCTTTGTCTCTGTCTCTCTGTCTCTCTCTTTCTCTCTGTCTCTCTGGGTCTCTAGCTCTGTGTCTCTGTCTCTCTCTTTCTCTGTGTCTCTGTCTCTCTGTCTCTGTGTCTCTATCTCTGTCTCTGTGTCTCTCTCTGTTTTTCTGTCTGTCTGTCTCTGTCTCTCTGTGTCTCTCTCTGTCTCTGTCTCTGTCTCTCTCTGTCTCTCTCTTTCCCCCTTTCTCCTTTCCTCCCTCCCCTCTCCTTCCCTCCTCCTTCATCTTTTTTTCTCACCTCCCCCTCTCTCTCGCCCTCCTTAAGTCTCCAGAAACATCTTCCCTGGAATCAGCCTCTGACACTTCTTTTCTGGGCTCAGCTCTACTGGCAGATTTCAGCGCCCGGGGCCGGGGATGAATTTAATTTCCCAGCCCCTTGAGCCCTGATCAGTGGCATGTAGTGCACGTGATGATGGGGGAGTGAGTGATGAAGGGTTCCTTGGCCCCTACGTGCATCTCACTGGGGAGGAAGGGAGGAGGGAGAGGCAGGGAGGTCAGAGGGGAGGAAGGAAGATCTGGCAGAGACGTGGAAACCTCCAGTAATCCAACAAAACAATACAAGTGGCTCGTCCTTGTGGATGCCAAGGACATGGGCTCTCGCTGGCCTGGAAACTGAAGCGAGTCCAGGCTGGGCTGTTTACAACACCAGTGAGGTCTGCTCGTGGGCCAAGGCTGCCGGGGGGAGGATTTAGGCTGTGCTTGGGGAAAACATTCCTTGGATCAATAGAGCAATCGAGATAACATAGTTACAGAGCTTTGTGAACCTTGAAGATCTGTGAAAATGCTAGTTGCTGTAGTCATTGAAAGGATGTTAGAGGTCTTCTAATTTAACCCTGGTTTTACAGATGAGGGAATATAATAATAACTTATTATCAACAAATAATAATAAATAATTATTATTCAGAACTGAAAAGGACTTTAGAGGTCTCATCCAATCTCATTTTATAGATGAAGGTATATAATAATAATTTATTATCAACAAATAATAATATTTTTTAGAATTGGAAAGGACTTTAGAAGTTTAGTTCAATCTTATTTTATAGATGAGGGAATATAATAATAATTTATTATTAACAAATAACAATAAAAAGTTATTATTTAGAACTGGAAAGGACTTTAGAGGTCTCGTCCAATCTCATTTTACAGATGAGGGAGTAATTAGAATGATTATTATTATTAATTGATAACAATATATAACAGTTGCTTGTATTCAGAGTAAGAAGGGGCTTAAGAGTTCTTTTTAGTACCACCTCATTTTGCAGATGAGGGAATGATGATAATAATTAATTAATAATAAATTTTTATGATTATTTGGAGTTGGAAGAGACTTTATAGAATTCTAATTATTATAGATAGGGGAATAGAAAAGTAAAGAGATTAAATGATTAAAAAGAATGACCTACAATTGTAGCAGAGCCAAAATTTGAGCCCAAGGCTTAGACTCCAAGTGAGGGATGAGTCCACTAACTTCATCCTGGGGGAAGGGGAGAAAAGAGCTGCTTAGTATTGGGTATGACATTGGCCAATCTCCTTCCTTATGGACAAGTATAAATGATGAGTAGCATCATATCATGGCGTAGTAGCTAGAGTGCTGGACACAGAAAAGACTTCTCATCAGAAGCTATTTCTGGCATTTAATCAATGTGTGACCCTGGACAGGTCATTTAGCTATTCTGAATCTACAGTTGGGTGTGATAGTCTTGAAAATCCTCTTAACTCTGTCTCCAGCTCTACGGTTCTGTGAAAGTCTTCAAGTCTTTTTCCACAGCACCAAAAATAGATCCTCTGATAAAGAATAGGAACAGGGGCTTTCAACCTTAACCTATAGATAGTAAACAGAGACTGCTCAATAAATCTAAATTTCTCTGGTTGGCTAGAAGTTCTACCTTCCTAATCCAGTTAGGCTTATTGACTCCCAGCATTCCTTGTGTAGAAAAATCTGTTTGTGTAGCCCAAGTTATGAGGAAAGGTAAGATACTGCTTTTTGTCATTCTTCTGTCCTATGTGGAACTCTTTCAAAGCATGGGGTAAACCATGATCCTTGTTCTGGGTGGTGGAGGTGGTGATAATGCAGCTAGGTGACATAATGGATAAAACACTAGATTGAGAGTCAGCTTGAATCCTTCCTCAAATGCTTGTTAGCTGTAGGACTCTGAGCAAGTCATTTCATTTCTCTTAGTCTTCGTTCCCTCATCTGTAAAATGGTGGTATTAATAGTATTTATTTCGCAGGATTATTAAAAGGCTCAGATAACATAATAAATATAGGGAACTTGGTGAAGATTTAAACCCACCATACAAATGTTAGCTATTATTATGTTAGCTATGATGCAGCAGAATTCTTCCACTGTTCTTGGATCAGCTGCAGAAGCTGAAAATGTATAACCTCCTAAAGCCCATGCAATATGCCCAAACAGAGGATAAATTCTTCCGCCTGGGAAATTACATTTCATATTCCCTGGCGTAGCATTTCTCTCCCCACTCTGACCCCCCACATCGAGGCATGGAGGATTAATTGTAACTTGGGCAAAATGAAATTTAATCAAAACCCTGTGAGGATTAACTGCTGCTTGAGGTTTAGGACCTCATTAGATGGATAACATTACGTGAGGGTAAGCCATCAATTATTCAAGTCACTAATTATGTCTCTGCTTTTTTTCCCCTCTGCTTGTTTGTGGTTAAGAGGTTAGAGTCTCTCCCTCATTGGAAAAAGAAGGTTCTAGTCCTCATAAAGAATGATGATTTTCTCATTCTGTAATTATCTGAAATGAATCGGTTATAAAAAAGTAAAAGAAAGGACAAAAGGATCCAGGTTAAAAAAGAAAAAATAAACTCAGCAAAGTCAACATCTTTTCTCCGGTTCCTTCCTCTGGCTCCAGATAATCAGTGGTCCTGACAAAGCTCTGGTTTCATAACAAAACCAAACACCAGCTCAGGACCTTTCACAGAGTTAGTGCTTAAACATTTGTTGCACAAATGAACAAAACCATGCATGTCGATTGATTCTATGAGATGAATAGTCTTGTGCTAATCCTTTCTATTTGTAGTCAGAAGATTTACTCATAGACAGTTTGAGCTGAAAAGACGTTATAAATCATTGAATGAAAGTTTTCAGCTTGGGGGACACCCAAGGAGCTCGATCCCTTAATTTTACACATGAGGAAACTGATACCCGGAGAAGAGAAGAGATTGAATAAGGTCATATAAGCAGTTAACAGCAGACCCAGGATTTTATTCCAGGTTCCAAATTCAGTGAGCTTTTTTTTATAATACAAGTTAAATATCTTCAATTTACAGAAGAGGAAACTGAGATACTTGTTCAAGGCTACTTCATAAGTTAGTGAAAGAGTCAGGATTTGCACCCATGTCTCTTGACTCCCTATTCAGTGATCTTTCTAGTGAACCAAAAAAAATCAGAGCAGGATTTCTTAAAAACAGGATATTCCAGGAAGGCATTTTTTTTAGCATTAAGTTGCATGTCTATTTCTCTTTAGGATGGGTGTTCTTCACTTGTGGTCTGTGAACTTTTTTTAAACTGTATTTCAATCCAAATGTTTTCTTTTATAATCTGATTCCTTGTTTTATGTTTTTAAAAATATGATTCTGAGAAGGGGACCATAGACTTCACAAGACTGCTTAAGGGATCCATGACCAAAAAGGTTAAGAATTTCTTCTGTAGGGTTAAAGAATCCTGCATCAATAGTGGTTATGCTGGATTGGAAGAGGAAAGGAGGAGAGCAGGGTCTTAGAATACAGAGTGGAGCTACAGAGCAGCCAGGCCCTTGGAGGCTTCAGGGCAGGACAGCAGCTCAGACCATGAAAGGAATAAATTTCTTTCAGACCCAGGGAAACAGCCTTGAGGCTGTGGCATCCACTGCCTCGCAGGGCCTGCTCTTTGCTGCAGTGCTATCATTTAAATCAAAATATCAGCAGAATGTAGGGAGAAGAGCAGGGTGGGGTTGTGGGGAGACCCCACAAAAGCTTGCCTCCGGAACGATTGCAATGACCCAAATGAAAAATAAGGATGGGGATTAGAGCTTTTTTTATCCCCAGGATCATGCAGTTCAACAAACCCTTCCTATATTTCAGACACTGCTGAATATACTTGGGACAAAAGTCAGATGGACCCTGGTTCAAGGTACTTATATTTTACAGGAAGGAAGAGCATATATACAGGAGAATGAATACAAAGTACTGTAGTCTATGGTTCTCGAGCATCAAAGGGTCAATCTTTGGGACGAGGGTGTATGTTGTGCTCTACTTAAGTTTATAGTCTTCCTTTGGCTTACACTGCCTATACCTAGAATTTATCTTGGGATATCAGAACACAGGTCATGGCTAGACTTCCACAGTCATAAGAAACAAGGTCCCCAACTCCTGTGTAAGCTTTCAAGGTGACTAATGCATATTGAGTATGAAACAGTCTTTATTCCACTGCACAGACAATAGAGGGTCTATAAAACACTCTCATTAATGAAAGTAGAAAATACATAAACCACACATTGGTTCATAAACAATACCTTGTATTCTCTACATGGATAAAAAGATAGTAAAATCCCCAAGAATGAGAGGACTTGATAACTGCAGAAAATATACATAGTTAACCCATAAATATTACACTATAACCTTTAAATAGAAAACCAAAAAAAAAAAAAATAGAAAAATCCTTAAGAATCAGAGGGGTTGATAATTGATGACCTATCTCCTATCATGCCATCTACCTACAGAGCTTTATGATTATCTCATTCGACTCTCACTACAATCTTGGGAGGTAGATGATATTATTGTTTGTATTTTATAGTTAAGGAAACTGAGGCAAATAGAGATTAAGGGACTTGTCCAGGATCACAAGCTACAATCTAGTGTCTGAGGCTAGATTGGAATTCAGATTTTCCCAACTCTGTGTCTAGCTATCCATTATACCACCCCAAATAAAAACATTTATTGCTCAGATTATTGGGTGCGCAGCCTATTTGGTTAGTCCACCAGTACACACACATATACACAGACATACAGATATACAAACATATGCACATGCTGTGCTCTATGAACAAACCAGAATTGAATTAGCCCAAAACAAATATAAGATGTGTAAAATTAGAGAAGCCACCCCAAATGTTTATAGGGACTATTTGTGTCCAGTCTGAGGCAGAGCATTCTGAGCTCCTATTGGTCTGATCAACCAAAACTAGTTGGTCAGATAACTTGACTCTAACATAATAATGTCATTTTGATCCTTTTTGAGTATGAAGGACAAGCAACCAACCACATATACATATATATATATATATATATATTTATAGGTAGATATAGATATGTGTAATCATGTGTATAAATAAACATGTACACATATAGATTTTAGATATAGAAATAGAGGTATATATCTATATATCTTTCTCTAATCTAGAGATATATCTGGTACAAGTACCACAGTTGGACAGAATGAGGGGAGCAGGAGAATGAGCTGCAATTACTTGGAGTATCATGCTGCTCTTTCAATAATCTCAAGCTGCTCGTTGATGCAAAGCCCATCTCTTTCCCACTAATATTCTCCTGGTGATGTCCCATGAATCATGAAACGCCATGATCTCAGAAGAATTAAGTTTTCATATAACCCAAGGATTAATAGAAAGATTCATTGTAGGGATTATCACAGCATATCACTTAGGGTAATTTGTACAAGAAAGGTGGCAGTGAAAACATAAGATCACAGCATTATGAGATGAAAGAGACCCTAGAACTCACTGAGCCCAATTTCCTAATTCTACAGATAAGGGGACAACTTCAGCACTTAAATGACAAAATCACCCAGGGAGGAAGCAGAGCAGATTTTCTGACCCCAAATCATTGGAGATTCTTTTCACGACAATATACCTACCCCTAATTTATCTTTATCCAAGATGGGTGTTCTGGGGGGATGTAAAGAAAGTCACAGATATGAACTGTACAGAATGAGAAAGTATCAGAGAATTACAATCTATAGGGGTGGCAGAAATATCTCCATCAGTGACAATCCGGATATGTGCTATTATCCAAGCATGAAGATAAATATTTAAAGCCATGATATCCCAGACAGCGGCCCTTCTATTATGGGTCTGAACCCCTGATCATCAGAGAGGCAGTGAGTATACTGATGGTTATAAGACCAAAGGGAATCAAAGAGCTCCCGCTCCAGTGACTGAGTTCTGGATACCCCCAGATTCACTGCATCATTATTTTCCCCATGTCCTGACAGTAAAGACTGAATCTTCTTAAACTGTGCTTTGCGACCCCATATGAGGGTAAGTAACCAAATGTGGAGGTTGTGAAAAATTTGGCAACAGTAAAAGATTTCTGAATGTAACAGCCAAAAAATTAATTCAAAATCAAACGTGTAATGAATCCGAGATGTTTCTGGCAGTGCTTGCCCACATTGCACATGCGACTTCACTTCAGCCTTGGTTTTGAACACACAATATGTGCTCTTTGTACTGTGCATGCACAAACACTGCCAGAGACACCTGGACTCAGATTCTAGATGGGGTCGTATAAAAATTTCTTGGGGAAAAAGGGGGAGCTAGTGGAAAAAGTTTAAAAAGCCATGGTATAGACCACCTTTTGGGAAATAATATTGTTTCAAGACCAACCGATCTGCTGCTCCCAAACAGATTTCAAGGAAGAAAAGACTGGATTTCTCCAGAAACAAATGCAGCCCATGATGATAGTAACAGTGTGGTGTTGTGCATTGAACACCGGACTTATGGGAAGGTCTGGATTCAAATCCAGATTTTGGGCCTTCCTAGTTATATGATGGGGGCATGCCATTTAAGGCCTCTGAATCTCAATTTCTTCATCAAAATATAGGAATAATGCCCACAAAACTTGCCTCAAAGGTGGTGCTATAGGAATGATATATATAAAGTAATTTTTAAATTTTAAAGTGCTATATAAATGCGAGCTCTATTATTATTGTGATTATTAAGCAAATTAAGATCTAGTCAGTCTTTCCCTTACAACAGCCCTACAAAGTAGGTAGTACAATTGTGATGTTCATTTTATAGACAAGGGAACTGAGTCTAAGAGATTATAAGTGATTTTTCCAAGGTCATATAGCTATTAAATGTCAGGTTAGTATTTCAAACTCAAGGTACAGAATCATAGATTTATAGATGAGAGGAATTTTAGAGGTCATCAAATTCAACTTCCTCATTTTAGAAATGGGGAAACTGAAGTCTAGAGTAAATGTTTGAGGCAGGACTAGAAACCTGGTTACTTGAGTCCAAGGTGAGACTTCTTTCCCCTGTACACCATCTCTCTTTGCTCTCCAGTATAATCAGTGATGTGTCCTATTTAGCATATCGGGGTGGTTTAGACCAAGGCTAGTGAAGATACATTGACATTCTCTTACAAATATCCTGCCTTGGAAGCTCCCTCTGCACTTAGTGGGTGAGAGAATGGGCTGAGCCTCTTCCCTGCTCCCTGGAAAGGACCATTTGGTTCACAGGGATTGCTTACCTTTGGCTGGAAAACTCCATTTTCTTTCCCAAGGTGGTTGACAATTCCAAAAATGCACAATGGCCCCGCAAATCCTAGGAAGTCAGCCAAGATCCGGAAGGTGCTGCTGAGGACCAGCCTTCTCCCAAAGGCATGGCAGAGAGCACACCAGATGGCCCGAGAGCCCTGGGAATATCTGGAGCCCTTCCCCTGGTCCAGCAAGAAAGCACAGCAGCAAAGTCAGAGCTCTTACAGCAGATGGGGCAACCTGTGCCCAGGAGATTAACACTGATCGCCACCTTCCCAGGTATTTCCCCTCTTTCCCCACCTGGACTCTCTTTCTACTCCTCAATCACTACGATAATAGCAGCTTATTATATACAACACTTGAAATTCCTAATGGCTGCTGTCTCCTTGGACTTGGATGGGCTCGCTGAGATTAAGAAGACAGAACCTATTTTAATCAGGGAGAGCTGGGAAGTTGGAGGTATTTAGTTTACTCATTTTAGTGCATCACTATCCATCTTTCTCTGCAAGTTAGTTTATATGTATGTATATATTGAGGCAACATGAGGGAAAGGCAAAAATATCCCAGATGGATGGGAAATCTGTACCTGTGCCACTCACTAGCTATGGGATCTTTTTGTTTTATGGGTCAGTTTACCCATCTGCAAAATAGGGATCATTGCCCCTATCCTGACTACTTCTCAGAGTGTAATATGGCTATACAAACTATCCCCAAGTATTTGGAGGGCTCTCATCAAGAAGAGGGATAAGATTTGTTTTGCTTGTCTCTAAGGGAGAATAATGAGTGGGAGCTGCAGAAAGGCAGTTATTTCTTCAAAAGCTTTCATACAAACAAAATTAATATAACTAGGAGTAGAAAAGACACTGTCAATTGTTTCTGTCACATGAAATAACTCTGATAGAGGTCTGATCTCCAAAATTTATAGGAAATTGGCACAAATCTATGTCGTGCCCCAAGTGTAAGTAGTTAAAATCTAAAAATAGTTAAAAGGAGACAAAAGGTAAATGATGAACTATATGAGGTAGATAGATAGTGTAGTGGATAAAATGCTGGACTCAGAGTCAGGAAGACTTAGAGTTCAACTCCTACCTCAGATACTTTCTAGGCATATAGTAGACAATGAGTGAATGTTTGTTGCTTGCTTTACTCTGTGATCTCTCAACCTGAGTTCCCTTAAATGTAAAATGAGCAGCGACTTCCCAGAATTTTTTGAGGCGCAAATAAAACAACATATGTAAAATATCTGGCAAACCATAAAAACAATATGTGTGCTAGCTGTCGTTATATTATAAAAATGGTCCCAATACTAATGAGAGAAATGCAAATTAAAACAGTTCAGTTTTCACTTCTAATTCAGGAGATTGGCAAGATTACAAATGACAAAGTAATCAGTGTTATTCAGGAACCATGGGAAGAATGGCACACTAATACTGTTGGTGGAGCTGCAAATTGGTCCATCCATTCTGGAAAACAATTTGGAATACCACTAGGAAAGTGACTAGAGGTATCACCAGTGGGCTTTTACCCCAGAGAAGTCAAAGACAAAAAGACATCTCTAAATACCAAAATATTCATAGCAGCACTTTTATGATATGAAAAATTCAGAAGCAAAGAGTGTGCCGTCAACTAGAGAATTTCTGAACAATTCTGTGGTTCATGAATATTATTTCTGAACAATTTCTATGGTTTATGAATATGATAAAATATCATTCTGTGGTACAAAATGAATAAAAAAAATACGAAAAAGCCTGGGAAAGACTACATGGATTATTGCAGAGGAAAATGAGAACCAGAACAACTATATCCAAGAATAACAATTAAGCAAAAGCAAACAATGTTAAAAGAGGTCAGAACTGATAGCAATGTGATGACCTGACTTCACAGGAGTGATGCTGAAACTGATCTCTCTTCTTTCATCAGAGAGGTGGTAGACTATGGATACAAAATGAGGCATATGCTGTCAGATATAATCAAAGTGTTTTACTTGCTTAATTGATTTCAAGGGAGGCTCCTACTTGAGAAAATGGTAGAATTGGGAAATTATGATGTAAAAAGAAAAAAAATTATATAAGACTTCAGAAAACATTCTAATTTCATATAAAGGAAAAACTTTCTAATAGTCATAGATAGAATTAATATAGTATTTAAGGTTTGCAAAGTATTTTACAAATATTATCTCATTTATCTTCATAAGAAAAATGAGAGGTTGGTGTTATTATTATCATGATTTTATAGATGAGGCAGGCCACATTTAAATGACTTGCCCAGGGCCACATTTAGGATTTGAACTAAGTTCCTCCTGACCATACTAAATTGCTTCTATTGAAGTGATCTAAATTACCTAGAGAGAGAAGTTCTTTATCACTGGTAGGTTTTTGGTTTTTTAACAGAGGGCCACCTTTAGAGTGGATTTTTGCTCAGGTTTGACAAAATGCCTTCCAGGGTCACATGTGGGTATGAAATCTGGTAATTCTGTGAAAGCCTTTTAAAATTAAGCTGTGATGGACTATGAAAATAGAATGCGAACCCTCCTTCTGTGAATATAGAGAAACTGTTAAGTTCTTCTGAGCATCCAGAAGGCTATTCTCCTGATGAGGACCATGTCCATCACTTACCTTCTGGGCTTCAAAGGCCTCTCGGAGGCGCAGGTAGTTAGTCCGGGCCCTCATGGCAATGGGCAGCTTCCCGATGGCCTTCAGGTCAATGGGTTTCTTATGCGCTGTCTTGATGAAGGTGTTCATCCACCAGTAGGTCCCCTTAGACAGCAGATTCACAAAGGGCTGCAGGAAGCGTACGCCCAAGTCCTGTAGATCCTCTGGTGGCTTCACCTCCTTGGGTGTCTTGAAGAATACATATCTCTAAGAAGTACACATACAGTGGAGAGTGAATGTCCCTAGATGACTCGACTCCCCTGCCCCAAATACTTAAGGTAAAAAATTCTAGAGCTTAATCTCTGAGAGGTAGGATGAAAAAGACCCTGAATTCTGAGGATAGCCTAGCTGAATTCTAGTCTAAGCTTTATTGCTTACAAGCTTAATTAACAAATTTGGAGCTGAAAAGGACATCAGAGACCACTCATTCTTACCTACTCTTTTCAGACTTAAAGAAACCAAGGCCCAGGAAAGATGAATGACTTTCCCAAATGATATTTGGTCTTCTGACCAAAAAGATGCAAGAGAAGTCTCTGTGTATTTCTAAATCTTGTTCCTCAACTGTCTCAAATGAGCAGACTTGCATTACTCCTTCATGAAGTTGTTGGGAAGGATCAATAAAATAACAGATTTCTTTGTAACCAGAAAAGCCTTGTGGCAGTAGGAGCTTTCGCTAGTGATATCTGGGAAAGGAGATCCTCATCTCCTGGACCATTTATTTATTGAGGCAATTGGGGTTAAGTATCTTGCCTGGGGTCACACAGCTAATAAGTGTCAAGTATCTGAGGGTGGACTTGAACTCAGATTCTCCTGACTCTAGGGCTAGTGCCCTATTCATTGGGCCACCTAGATGCCCTTGTGAGCATTCATTTCAATGCTTCATGACCTCTTGAGTCTATTCTCAGTCAGTCTTGGTACAATTTAAGCTGGAGGCAGTCAGTGGAGATGGAGAATCTGAAATTAAATTTGACCCTGTTAAATACAAGTAGCTTGCCTCTTCTGGTCATCTATAAAATGAAAGGATTTGACTACCTCACCTCTCAGTTCTCTATAAGTTTTAAATCTGGTGGATCTTATGAGTTATTTATTTCTCCATAGGATCAAAGATTTACAAAAATTTACGAGACAGCCATAAGAATGGTATTGTAGAAAGGACATTGGATTTGGAGTTATATTGGACCTGGATTTGAATCTTGACAATCACTTGCTGCCTGTGAGACCTTGGACAGCGCCTGGGGCTTTCATTTCTTCTCAAAGAGGAGATCTCTAAGGTACTTTTCAGATATAAATCTGTGACCCATGACTTGTGCGTGACTTATCATTTATCTATATTTCACTTCTCTGAGCCTCAGTTTACTTTTCTATAAAATGAGAGGATACAACTAAGTAGTCTCTTAGCTCCATTCTGCTCTAAATCTACGATTCTATGAATCCCTTCCTGTCCATATTCACCTGTGGGTTTTTTTTTCCCTACAAACTACAAAATTTAGACCATTGCAATTTTTTTGAATGTTTGATTTTCCTATCACTTCTCAAACCCTCCAACATCCCTCATACTGATATGACTTTAAAAAGAATTAGGTTATACATGCACATTCATTTTTAAAAATGTATTCTGTATGAGTCATATTGGGAGAGAAAAATCAGAACAAAAGGGAAAAACCATCACATGGTTCTTGTTAATCCCACCTAACAGAGCCCAGGAAAGCCGACATGGATCTCTGGAGTTAGATAGAGGGAAAATACCCACCAGCAAAAGAACTCATTGAAAGCTGTCCCAAGCCAAGCTTAGTTGTCCCACTGGAGCACCCAAAGCAGAGATGGTGACATGGCAGGTTAGGAGCTGCTTACCCTTACTCTGATGACATTGATTTCCACAGTCAGGAGCATTCCATAGAGGATGACCAGTAGCCCAGTAAGGCAGAAGCGGAGCTGAGAAAATCCAATTGCATTGTCATAGAACTTGACAAACTTGATCGTCTTGGTTATGAAGGCCAGAGTCCAGTAAATCAATAAGGCTGAAATTGAGAAAAGGGAAATGTGTGTATGTGTGTGTGTGGACTTAAATAGAAAGAGCTATGAATCTCTGTGTGAGGGTGGGTGAAAGTTTGGGTGTGTGTGAACCTATGTTGTTCAGTTGATTCTGACTATTCATGACCCCATGTTGGGGAGGGTTTCTTGGCAAAGATACTGGAGTGACTTGCTATTTCTTTCTCCACCTCATTTTATAGAAAGGAAACTGAGGCAAATTGGGGTCAAGTGACTTGTACAAGGTCATATAACTATTAAGGGTCTGGTCTGAAGTCAGATTTGAATTCAGGAGGATGAGTCTTTCTGATTCCAGACCTAGGACTCTATCCACTGTGCCACCCAGCTGCCTTTGTGAACCTATACATGAGAGTGAATCTGTGTGTGAGGATGGGTCTGTGTACAGATATGATCTTCTAGAAGGGGGAAGCTGGGTTAGGGGATGGTGTGGTGATTAGAGGCAACATGGTAGAATGGTTGAGCACTGAACTTGGTATCAGGTAGACCTGGGTCCAAATACCACCTCAGATGCTTATTAGTTGCATGACATGCATTCCTGAACCTCAGTTTCCTCACCTGTAAAATTATGAAGTTGAACCTGATGGCTGTTAAGGCCTCTTGTAGCTCTAAATCTATGATAACATGATCCTAAGTGCATGTATGTCTCAGTCTCAGTTTCTTCTCCTGTAAATAGGGATATAATAATCCCTAACTACAATGTTGAAAGATCATATAACATAATTTATATAAAGTGCTTGTAAAGCATAAGATACCAAATAGATAGAAGTTGTGATGATGATGAAATTGAGTGTAAGTTCAAGACATTCTGGCTTCCACTACTCCAATCAATCAATTAATCAATCAATCAATCAACAAGTACTGATTAAGTGCCTATTTTGTGTCAGGTACTGTACCACCGAGGAGCTCAATACAAAGAATAAAATACTCCCTATTCAATAGGAGCGTACATTTTGCCCCTAGCCACCTTCTCCTATAGCATATATTATGTATTACAGATCAGCCCCCTGGGAGAGCAGTGGAAGAGCTCCTGGAAGGAGCATGGTAAATCCATTTCTTGTTCCTTAGAAACTGCCAACCCTTTCTTTTCCCAGGAGATAACTTAGGTTATAAAAAGCAAATCTTGGTTACTCACTGTTTTGTTTTCTTATGAATTAAAAAATAGACTAACATAAGCTGCCCTACTGAGGGGGAGTTGTTTTGGGTCAGTGAGTGCTCCTAGTTGATTGAAAGGTTTCTTAGGAAACTGAACCCTGAGATTGTTGCTTATCACCACCCTGCCCAGCCTAGAGACTGGAATGTCAGCATCTGTCAAGTAAGTTACCTACCACCCACACCTGGTTGGCATGAGATGCCTGACTTTCCTCTGAGACTACTCAAGAGGGAGTCTGATTTACTCTGTGTGTACTGTGTATAACTTGGATAATACATATAATAATATATATCCATATCACATTTTACATATACCTATAATGCCTATATTACAGATATTTATTATTTATAGGGCAATGTTGAAAAATATTTAAAAACTGGCTCTCAAAAAAAGTACACACAATATACTTTTAAGTGCAATTTGCATTATTAACATTTTTGCCATCACTTTCTTAAGTCTAGACTGGGGATGACTAACTCAAGGCAGCCAGCTGTATGAAGCCTGCACAACTCCCAAGTACTCTGAAGACAGATTAAAATATAATTAGGAGGGGCAGCTAGGTGGTGCAGTGGATAAAGCACCAGTCCTGAGGTCAGGAGGACCTGAGATCAAATCTGATCTCAGACACTTAACACTTCCTAGCTGTGTGATCTTGGGGAAGTCACTTAATCCCAATTGTCTCAGCAAAAAAAAAAAAAAAAAAAAAAATTAGGAAATGTTTAATAAAATAAATAAAGATATAATGTAACATAAATAATGTTAATTTGTATTCTTCTAAGTCAATAGGGAGCCATTTCTATTTCAATTGAACAATTCTGGTCTGGATAACCAAGAAAACAATAAGTTAAACCATATATGTTTGTATCCTTTACCAATTTCATGAGTCCCTTCTACCTGGTTCCAGCACATTCCTATATATATATATATATATATATATATACGCACATATACTATATGCAGACACGTGTATATACATATATATGTAAATATATGTATACTTAAAACCACATAAGTTATATGTATGCACACATATATCTTGCATATATATATATAGCTATTTGCATGTCGTCCCTTCTCTTTGAATGTGAACTCCTTGAAAACAAAGGGCATTTTTTCTATCCCTAGTTTTTCCATTAATGCTTTGTTGAAAATATCTTTGAAAGACTTAAGGATTCTGATCAGTGCTACAACCACCTATGATTTCAGAGGACAAAATGATGAATATACCATATTCTCCTGACAGAGATTATGAATTCAGGGTGCAGAATGAGGCAATTTTTTTGAGCATGAAGAATCAGTCATTTATTTTCCTTTACTATTCATAGAAAAGGTCCCTATCCCTCCTCCCTCATCCCTCCCCGCCAAGTCAGGAAATGAGTTGGGAAGGAGAGATAATTGATTTTTTAAATGGAAAAAATAAAATTTAATTAAAAAATTAATGCTTGTTGACTGCCCTCTTTGGCAGCAGCAAGGCATTCTGGAAGCTCTAAACTAAAGCTAAGGCTCTCCTCTGCTGCATGCAAAGGAGAGGGGCAATGTTCTACATCAAAGCTTCTTAAACAGTGTGTCATGATGGGATCATGTAACTGAATGTAGGCATCATGAAATTATAATTTATTATTGGTAAATTTTTGGTCTGTATACACACACACAAATACACACACATATAATACCTATAAAATTTCTCAGATGAAAAGGGGTTGTAAGTGGAAAAAGTTTAAGAAGCCCTGGTCTCCATAAAGGTGCTGACCATTCTGTCATCCACCAGCACCTTGGACTTCACCAGACTATGTAGCATTATTCAGACATGACATCAAACTATGGTTCAATTCTAGCTGCTATATTTAAGGAGAACACATATAAATTGAAGAACACTCAGGAGTGGTTAACCAGGATGGGAAAATCCTTTAGGATCATGCTGGTTTTTTTTTTTAACTCAAAGAGAAGAAGATTTGGGAATAGGAGAAGGGAGAGGTAGGGAGAATGACCCTGGTAACTAGTATGAAGTAACTGATTGGCTGTTTTCTCCATAAAGGTCTCCATAAAGGGACCAGATTTATTCTGCTCCACCTCAGAGAGCAGGACCAAGAACTACGGATGGAGATTAAAGAGAGGCACAAAAAACTTCTTAACAATTGGAACTCTTGCTTAAAGTCAAATAGTAAGTAAGAAGAGCCAGCATTTGAACCCATGTTCTCCCTCTCGAAAGCCAGCACTCTTCATGCTCTCCCTTAGAATTCTTCAAGTGAAGGCTGGATGATCATTTTAGGGGGAATTTGCAAAAAAGGATTCCTGATCACATATGAGCTACACAAGATGGTCTTTGAAGTCCTTTCAAAGTGATATTATTTTGTTTAAAATAAAGAGCCCCAGATTGGGAAATCAACAGACTGAGTAATCCTACAATAGGCTCCCAGATTTCTGTTATCTCTGATTGCCAGTCTTCAAAATGGGGAGACTTAAAGGATCATAGAATTAGATCTGGAAGGGAAATTGAAAATCATGTAGTCCAACCTTATTTTGCATATGAAGAACAGAACAAGAAATTAAATAGCTTGTTCAAGGTCACAGATCCTCAGATCAGATCAAAGACCACAGATCACACACATGAAATTAGACATTCTTGAAGTTTTGAGTCAATAATAATAGCCACTCTCATCTGATAGACTTTAAAAACCTGGGATTCTATTGCCTGTCTCAAATGAGATGCCATGTGTAAAAAAGGCCATGTAACTCTAAATTGCCATATGAATGTAAATTATTGTTATCGTATTTTAATCATTTCCCCCATATCCCTCCTTCTCTGCTCACCCCCTCCTATCACATCCTTATCTTCTACCTCCTTCAGATCATCAGATTCATAGTGAAAAGTGAAAAGGAACCTTAGAGACCTTCTAGTCTAAATCCTTGATGAACCATGAAGGGGCCTGCTCAAGGTCAAACAAATAGCAACTGAAAGAGCCCAACTTTGAATCCATGTTTTCTCCCTCCAAATCTGGTACTCTTCCCAGTATACCACACATGACTCAAACATGGATCACTTTCCTTGTTCCTCTCAATCTCTTATGGTCTCCCCTAAATCTTTCATACTCACTATGACTTCCTAGACTGCAGAAATACAGGACTCGATTAGTAGGGAGAACAGGATGGGGATCAGGACACTTTGGACTTTCTATGGGCACCTAGCCCCACCTCAGGATTATGAGTAACCCAGTCTGAGTCCCAGACATGCAGCCTGGACCCTCTAAAGAGCAGCACCAGAGCCTAGCAGAAGGTTCACAGGAACCCAGATTCTAGGTTCTCAAAGGTGAAAATTATCTCTACAACTAGAAATTCAGACTCTCACAAACTGCTGTCATCTCTCCAGTGATTGGCCACTGTCAGCTGGCTATGGATACACAGGCAACCCAGACGCTGGTTATAAGAGTTGTGGAACAGCTCTGCCACGTACCAATCAGCAGCTTGGGAAAGTTGGAAGTCTCAATATTGTGATAGTAGACGACGGAGGTGATGGCTGCCAAAAACGCCATCCCAGCAGGCATGTACAAGTGCAGATGACGAGAGTCGGCCACCCTAGGAGGAGAGAGAGAGAAAACATTGTGTTAGTCCCATGTGGCAGATGCTCCAAGGCTGCGAAAGCCATTCTGTGTGCATCAAGACAACGAATGCCACAGCCTGCTTCCAAACTCAATGCTTTCATAAGGTTTATACCGGACAGTTTCTCAAAATTGGTAGTGTTTGAAGAAAAGGGTAAAGGAGGAAGGAAAATGAGAGCTTTGTTTCAGTAATAATAAAATAAGACACTAAGAATATTCTACTTCCTTGCAGGTGTGGATCTTCCCCCATTGTAAATTACTTAAGGGTGGGGATTATCTTTCTGCTGGTATTTGTATTCCCAGGCACTTAGCACAGAGCCTGATACACATGCTTGTTAACTTGACCAAATGTAGATCTGAGATAGAGAGGAAGGAGAGATGTATTCAGAAATGAAGTTGATGGAAAAACAAAAACAAAAGTAAAATCACTAAAAATAAGGAAAATACATTTACAAAACACTTCACTTTATTTTTAAAGGTTATTTTTCTTGACATCAGCCCAAGGAAGTTGGGAGCTGACATACATGTCACTTTCCATGGTTTCCATGGTGAGGTTGAAAAAGTACTTCACATTCATGATTTGATTTGAGCTTTACAACAATCTTGTGAGGTAGGTACTACAGCTATTATTGTTTCCATTATATAAAGGGGGAAACTGAGGTTCAGAGTGAGTAAATGGTTTACCCAGGTTACCAGTTAGTAACTTCATGAAGCAGGATTTGAAATCAGGTCTTCCTGATTCCAGCTGATTGCCTTCTCCATTGCACCAAGGTCTTGAATCTTAGATCTTGAAGTGATTTTTAAGTTTAAAAAGTCAAGTCAAAAACATTTGTTAAGTACTCACCATATGCCAGACACTTCACTAAATGCCGAGAATACAAATACAAACAGAAAGACAATCTGTGTCCTCAAAGAACTTATATTCTAATGATACGATGTTGTTATTATTTAGTCGTGTCCATTGTGACACCCATTTGGGATTTTGTTGGCAAAGATACTGGAGTGGTTTGCCAAGTCCATCTCCATCTCATTTTACAGATGAGAAAACTGAGGCAAACAATGTTAAATCACTTGACCAGGATCACACACTTAGTAAGTGTCTGAGGCTGGATTTGAACTCAGGAAAATGAGACTTCCTGATTCCAAGTCCATGTGTGCCATTTAGCTGCCCTTAGGTTCATGACCTCATCATCATCCTCAGGTTCTTATTTTTCCTCACCCCATATCGATTGTCAAATCTTTGACATCCACAACATCTTTCACATCCAACCCCTTTTCTCATACATACTCACTACTTAGCTCAGGTTCTCATTACCTCTTGACTAGGCTATTGCGCTGAGCTCCTCATTGCTGCCTAATTAGGTGGTATTGTGTATAGAACTCTGGAGTTCTATCAGGAAGACTTGAGTTCAAATTGGGCCCTTGAAATTTACTAGTTGTGTGACATTAAGCAAATCCTTAACTTCTGTTTGCCTCAGTTTCCTCACCAGTAATAATAATAATAATAATAATACCTGCCTCCCAGGTTTGTTGTGAAAATCAAGTAAGATATTATTTGTAAAGTAGTTTACAAATCTTAAAGCATTATATAAATGATGGATATTATTATTATTGTAAATGATAGTTCTTTTTATTTTATGAAAGCTTTTTATTTTCAAAACATGTGTATGGATAATTTTCAACATTAACCCTTGCAAAACCTTGTGTTCCAATTTCCTCCCTTCCCCCATCCCCCTCTCCTAGATGGCAAGTAATCCAACATATGTTAAACATGGTCAAAATATGTTAAATCCTATACACACACACATATACATATATACAATTATGTTGTTGCACAAGAAAAATCAAATCAAAAAGGAAAAAAATGAGAAAGAAAATAAAATGCAAGCAAACAACAACAAAAAGAGTGAAAAATACTATGTTGTGATCCATACTCAGTTCCCACAGTTCTCTTTCAGGGTGGAAATGGCTCTCTTCATCACAACATCCTTGAAACTGGCCTGAATAATCTCATTCTTGAAAAGAGCCACCTCCATCAGAATAGATCATCAAATAATTTTGTTGTTACTGTGTACAATGATCTCTTGGTTCTGCTCATTTCATTTAGTATCAATTCACATAAATCTCTCCAGGCCACTCTGAAATCATCCTGATAGCTATTATTATTATTATCCATCATCATCAGCATCAGGTATTAATTGGTTTCCCTGCCTCAAGTCTCTCCCCATTCCAATCCATCCTTTGAACAACTGCCAAAAAGATTTTCCTTGAGTGAAAATCTGACCATGTCAGATTCCTATTCAATAAACTCTATAGCTCTGTATTCATGCTAGGACTAAATATAATCTCCTCTTTTGGGGTTTTAAAACCCTTTAAGACCTGATCACAACCTATCTTTCTAGTATCATACACTATTCCCCTATCCTCACTCTATGGTCCAGCCATATGGGCTCTAGAAAGTAAGGCTGGTGACCTTGCACAGCCTTCCCTCACTTAAATCCAACTCACTTACATGTCATAACATGACCTCCCTGATGTCATGGTCCCTTTTGAGAATGATGGACAAACAACAACCACATGATCCAGCAAACTGGCCTGATCTCTGTTACACAGACAATTCCTCCCACCTCAACAGAGGCAGTTGTATTTTCTGCTCCCCATGCCCTGAATGCCCCACTTCCTTATAAGCACCACATGGTGCATTAAGTCTTTTCTCATGCTCCTGCCTTCTTCCAGCTCCAAGAGCCCTTCCTCACTAACTTGTTTATTTTATGTTCACTTTATATATTCATTCTGTATATATTTATTAGAGTATTCTTTCCATTAATTTCTAGAGAGCAGGAGTTATTTTATTTTTTGTATTGTACATCCAGTGTCTGGCACAATACCTGACATATAATAGATGCTTAATAAATGCTTGTAGATTAATTATTTGATTACTAAGATGCATTGTTGAATTTATAATAGCCTTTTATAATTACTTCTTTTCTCAAGAAATGGATGCTAATAATGTTAGTGCTATCTACAGTGTACAACATTTTTGACCTTATTGGGAAAATAATTTTCCTCCATAGGCCTATGCCCTCATTTTTAAAATGGGATGGGGGGGGACTCTGAGGTCCTTTTCTGCTCTATTTCTACGATTTTGTAAAATAATTGAGAATTTAGTCTGTGAGAGCAAGCAGAAGCACGCTGATGATATAAATCTTATCACCTGCCTCAACTCATGTCATATAGGTTGTTATGAGGTGAAATGTGGATGTCTTTGCATCTTTTGGACTTTGCAATCGGGGAAATTCTTAACTTTAACTTTGGGATCAAAACCCTGTTTTTTGGTTCTGTGAGCTGGTTAGTCTCAGAATCTTAACACTGAAAGAAAACTGGGAAGTCATCTAAGCCATCTCCTCTTACAAAAGTCACCCAATCACTTGCAAATCCATTTTTTTCCTTTGAATTTTAAGAAACGTGAGGTTCCTAGATAAAGGTCTAATATTGCCTACATCTACCATTCTTCATCCTTCATCCTCAAAAAGGACCGATGACATCAGAAGGGAGATGTCTTGACTTGCAAGTGAATTGGATTTAACTTTACAAAGTCATCAACCTCACTCTTTCCTCCAGAGCCCTCAGAATCCAGTGGCAAGATATAAGTCAGGCAACTGGCAATGGCCAGTCTACATCTATCTGGGAAGAGTTGAAGAGATGGAAGAATTGGTTACCTATTTCCTCAGGATGGCAGGTACCAAGAGTATGACTTTTAGACAAACTTTCTTTCTCTATTTCTTTTTCTGTGTGTATATATATTCATCCATTTCATTCATCAAGTTTGGAGGCAAATATTTGGCAAAAATAGTTTTTTTTAACCATTTCTTCTTCATCTGTTGTGAGTCCTCTCTAATAGAGAGGAAAATTCTTTTGCCATTATCCAGGTACCCTAGTCTATAGAAAGCAGTACCTTCACAATGATCAAGTTTGAGTTTAGTTCTCAGCTAACAATTTAGGTGTTAGCCAACAACTTAAATATATTACAATACCAACCTTTTAAATACCAGCTAACCCCTCACCAGGGATTAATTGACATTAAGCAGAAAGCAGGAAGAAGATTCAGAATATAAAATCATGTTCCAGGAAGGAGGAGACAGGTGAGATCAGAAGGCAAGGAAGAGAAGCTTTTCCCAGAATTTAATTGGATACTAGACAGTTATCACTGCTTTGCCTTCCCACAGTTGTCACTGAGGTCAGAGCAAACCAATTATCATTTTCTGGGTGACTTTTGTCTCTGGACCTTGAGGAGGATCCAGTGGCTTCAGACACAACTTAAGATACTGAGAACTATAGTGAGTTATGTTTCCAGGTTTCAGTTTCAGACACAGCCTAAGATACTGAGTACTATAATGAGTTATGTTTCCAAGTTCCTGTGTCCCTTTTCTGGTCCCTAATGGGTTTCAGGATCTAATATCTTTATGCATACCTTACACTGCCTTTCTTACTTCCTAAGTCATCCTGTACTTCATTCATGGCCCCACTCCTCTTCCCAGAGGCTGTTGCTGCCTCTTCAGAGAGATAACAGTATTAATAAGAGATGCTGATGAATTAATCCTTCATAACTACAAGACATTGTATCTAGGCAGTCTTGGACCATGCTTCTCATCATATCCAGTCACTTCCCTAGTACAACATGACTTTCCTAATGTAGACATCTTGTTTTCTACTTTGCCACTAAGAACCTCTTGTTCTTGCTCTTGGATCAATAACACAGTCATACTCCCTTTGTTACAAGAAAATCATAATAATCTATTGCTTCATGGCCCTATTCCCAATCTCTGTGACTGCCCAGACCAAAATTCCCTTGCAAAGCCCCCACTGACTCATATGTTGCATATGTCTTTTAGATCATAAGTTCCTTGAGGGCAGACCCCTGTCTTGCTTTTGGATTTGTATTCCCAGGGCTTAGCATAGTATCTGCCACTTAGTTGGCTCTTCAATAAATGTTTATTGATTGTTTAATTGAATAAAGCCCCAGCAGTTTGGGGAAGGCACCATTTCCAGGAAGATCCAATCAGCATCTAGAGATATTGAACAAGCAAAGAGACTGGGACTTCCCCACATTCATATGCCCTAGTATAGGAATGGGAATAAAAACCATGAAACATTCAATAATGACTTGTTATTGAATAACAATAATTCTTAATGAGGATATATCCTTCAGAGAAGACATTTCTTTGAGCCAGAAAGATCAGGATTTCCAGTGTAGTCAAGTAAACGGCTAAGACAAAAACGAGCAATTTCCTACAATCAAACACAGGTTTGAGACTTTGGAATTGCCCTCCAAATCCAATTGGTTGCCAAATTTTGTTAAATCTACTATCAAAACCTCTCTCTAGTCTGTCCCCTTCTTTCTACTCACATACTCACCAGCTAGTAAAGACTCTCATCACATCTCCCCTGGATTACTGTAATAGATAGGATCTCTTTGCTCTTAGTCTCTCTTCTCTTCAATATACCCCTTATATAATTGTTAAAATGCTATTCATCATATCCTGACTCGATCATGTCAATGATCAATTGCTCTGGCTAATAAGTTTTAGTGGATCCATATCTTCAGTTTAGTCATTTTTCAATTGTATCTGACTTTTCATGACCCCATTTGGGGTTTTCTTGGCAAAGATATTGTTCCTTTGCCATTTCCTTCTCCAACTCATTTTACAGATGAGAAAACTCAGGCAAATATGGTTAAATGAGTTTTTAGGGTCACACAGCTAGCTATTCAATGTTGAACTTAGGTGCTCCTGAGTCTAGGCCTGGCAGGCCATCCACTGCACCACCTAGCTGCCCCTGTTCCCTCTGGTTTTAAATACAAACTCCTCTGTTAGATACTGAAAGCCTTTCAGAACCTGGCTCTAGCCCACCTTTCCAGTATGATTTTATGCCAGTCTGGTTTTCTTGCCATTGCTTGTATTATCTCCCATCTCTTTGTGCTTGCCCTTGTCTGGAATACATTCTCTTCTCATCTCTGCCTCCCTTCAAAGCTCAGCTCAAGGGTCACCTTTTATCTAAAGGCTTTCCTGACCCCTTCTGTCCTTCCAGATGCTGTCTCTGCCCCAAATTACTTTGTATTTATAGAATTATGGCTATGGATGCAGAGGGATTTCAGAGACTATTTAGTCCCAACCCCTCATTTTACAAACGAAGGAACTAAGAACATATGTATATGTGTGTGTGTAGACACACACACACATATATGTATTATATATAGAAAAGTTTTATATACATACATATATAAAAGAGCCTATATATAGGTTCTTAGTTCCCTCACATATGTGTGTGTGGTTAATTGTATTTTTTGTGCATACTTAATATTTTTGTCTATTTTCATAGTATTTTTAAAATTATGTGTACAGTTTTCAGCATTCCCTTTTATATAATTCTGAGTTCCATTTTTTTCTCCCTTCCTCCCTTGCCTCTCTCTGAGAAAGGAAGCAATCTGATATAAGCTACAATCATGTTAAATGTATTTCCATATTAGTCATGTTGCGAAAGAGGAATCACAACAAAAAGGGAAAAATCACGAGAAAGGGAAAAAAAAAACAAATAAAATGAAAATAGCACTCTTCAGTCTGCATTCAGATTCCATAATTTTTTTTCTCTGGATGTGGATGGCATTTTTCCATACCCAAGCCTATTGGAAATGCAAGCATCCCTATACTGCTGAAAAGAGCTAAATCTGTCATAGTTGATCATTGCACAATGTTGCTGTGACTGTGCACAATGTCCTCCTGATTCTTCTCACTTCACTTAGCATCAGTTCAAGTAACTCTTTCTAGATCTTTCGGAAATCCATTTGCTCATCATTTTATTTTAATAGCACAATGCTATTTCATTATGTTCATATATCACAACTTGGAACCAATGCATTTTATATTTACATGTTGCTTCTCCTGATAGAATTCAAGCTTCCTGAAGATAAGGGATTTTTCATTTTCTCCTTGTATTCTCAGTACTTAACCTGGTGCCTGACACAAAGAAGTTACTCAATAAATGCTTACTGATTGACTAATAGTGCTAGGGTATTTTGCTTAGTGAGATCACAGGTTGAGTTCTGTGCTTTTTTCTGAATGCCATATTTAAATAAAGATTCTAGTGTATGTTAGAGAAAATCTAAAGAAAGGTCAGAACAGGAGACTATGCCTTATGAGAATCAGTTGAAAGAACTATATTAGTTATCTTCATATATCAGAAGGGAAGTGATGTGGTAGGATTAAAGCTGTTCTCCTAGGCACCAGAAGGCAAGAATAGGGACAATGAATGGAGTTTGAAGAGGTAATAGAGCTGTGCCTAACATATAAAAAATCCCAACAATTAGATCTGACTAAAACTAGATTGCCTCAGGAGTTCTTCTCAATGGACATCTTCAAGGGGAGGTAGATGGCCATTTAAAAAAATGCTTAATTGATGTTACTTTTTCCTCATCACTGTTACTCCCAGGAGGATTATTAGGTACCTTCTTTCACTCTCTTTCCATTAAAATTATGTGATCTTTTATATTTGGATTACAGATCCACTTGGAGCTTTTTCTAGTATATAGTGTAAACTATTGGTCTATACCTAATTTTCTGCAATACTGCTCTCCAATTTCCTCAGTTTTGTCTAATATTAGTATCCTAATCCCAGTAATTCATATTCAGGTTATAGGATCATAAAGGTCTTTTAGTTTGCCAAACACTAGGCTACTATGTTCATTTGTTTCTAGATCTTGCTAATCTCTCCTCTCTGCATGACCATTTGTAGGGGAATTTATAAGTAGGAATTCCTACTCAGTAAGAGATTAGCCCAAGACCATCTGACTCTGAGCTTCCAAGTTTTGATGATTGTCTTGGGGAATTAAAAGAGTAAGTGAAACTTGAGAAATCTATTAATCTCATAGCCTGAGAGTTTCTTGGAAGCTTTGAACATCTCACTATTCCCAGGAAGAGCTCCTTGCCCAGAGGTCCTGACTTTGCCAAGGGAAGTTTCAACTCTGGAGATGAAAGAGTGGAGGAGACTATTCCCAGCTAGTGCCCCTAGCATCTAGTTGGCATTTGTTATCAGAGAGTTTGCTACAGATGGTGGAGTTAGGAAACCTGCTTCTTAGTGCCAGCAGGATAGCTCCTTGATAGAGAGCTAAGGCAGCCATATGTGAGGCTGTCTGTGCATAAATACACATGTATTCCAGTGGCTGGGGCCTCCAGAATGGGTCCTTCAGTTGCACAGATCACAGTCTTTCTTATGTTCTAACATGTTTGTACCACGGTGTAAAAACTCAGGGAGTGGGCACTCTGTGATTCGTCTTCGGCTCTGTCATTGCTTTTAGCACAGGACCCTTAACACACTTAAGTGCTCAGTTAATGTTTGTTTAATGAACACAATATAGCTCTGTTCCCATCCAGAACTGGAGAATTTATATTTCTCCAACACCTACTCTACAGCATACTCTTCATCTTCTTCACATCCAAGGAAAAAAGGATGATCATGAGGGTTTTCTTCAATTCACTGATCAAAGAAAGATTTTATCTACTTGCCCAGAGTCCCAGACATCAGCAACATCCTCACTAGCAGCAGTCTGCAGAACTTGTTAATAAGAGAATCAACTCAAACCTATATAAGGACCAAGGGGTCAAAATGGTCACTTCCCAGGACATTTAGGGTGCAATCAACATTTCTCCCAGTTGTATTTGCTTCTTGTTTCTAGTTTTGTAAAAAAAGGGTGCAAAGGGAAAAAGGGTTCAGGAAGATAAGTATCCTAGATACTACCCAGGGCTATTTACCCCAGTCCTGAGCCAATGACCACCTGCCCAACTATGTTAGATTCTGACATATCAATTGTTCCATGTGATCATTAGTCATGCAACACACTGAAAATAAGAGCAAATGGCCAGTTATTATTCCAGTGGACTAATGAAAAAGACCCTCCCCCACAATCCTTTTCAGTAAAGAGTTGTTGGACTAGAGTCAAGAAATGAAGCATACTTTGTCATAAATGATAAATGTGTTCATTTGTGTTATTTGACTGTAATTATTTGTTGCTAGAAAAGGGTGCCCTTGTGTGGGTATTTGTGTGTAGAAGTGTGTGTGTGTGTGTGTGTGTGTGTGTGTGTGTGTGTAATCACTGGAAAGACAACAAAAGAATAAAGAGTAAAGTGATTCCAAGACCTTCTGGTCCAACTCTATCATTTTATGGAAGAGGATGCTTTGACCCAGGAAGGGCAAAGGACTTGCTGCTAAAGGAGTTGTAAAAGCTCCTTACTAGTATCATATATTTTTATAGACTTTTAGATTCCTGTCCTTCAGAAGGGAATTTTGGGGAATTCTCTTCCCCATCTGGATAGAGGAAAATTTAAGCATAAAAATTAGAATTGATTGCCTAAAGATCTTAGGTTTTCTTGCCCAGTCCAGCCCTGTTTCTACCATTTGACACTGCCTATCTGTGATCTGATCAACCTGTAGAAGAATAGCAGATTTTAATGATTGCACGTGCATTATGTACAGTATCTCATTTGCTCTTCATACCTATGAGGTAGGAATTATATGTTTTATAATTCTCATTTTTCAGATAAAAATACTGAGGATCAGAGAAATTAATTGACTTATCCATTGCCACACAGCTAATTAGTGCCAGAGGCAAGATTTAAACCTGGGTTTTCCTGACAAATCTGGTACTCTCTCCAGTACTTCTCTCTCTCTCTCCCAACTCCAGAAGGAATAAGGAGAAAGAAGGGGGTCAGTGAGTTAGCTTATCATCCAACAGATGTCCAAGACACCTGCCTAAGTCACTGAAATAATTCCTTACCACAAGGAGGCTCCACTTACCCATCAGACAGAACGCCTTCTGCAATCTCACACACCAGAACAAAAAGCAGAATGAAGGTCAGGATCCAGCGCAGGTTGTGGCCGGGGAAGTGGAGCCATGTGCTATGATGGATGTGAACTTTTGCACTCTGGCTGCCCCATCCTGAAGAAAATGAACAGCTCAGTCACAGACTCCAGACAGTCAAGGGGATATAAATGATAAAATGTAAGCTCTCTGAGGGCAGGGACCGTTTTACTTTTGTTCTTATACCATCAGCTTGAACACAGTGTCTAGTCCTAGCAGGCACTTAATAATAATAATCAGGATCTTTACAATTTGCAAATTGCTTTACAAATATTATCTCATTAATTCAGGTCAGTTACAATGATCTCGTGATGAAGAGAGCCATCTGCATTCAGAGAGAGGACAGTGGGAACTGAATGTGGCCCACAACACAGTATTTTCACTCTTTGTTGTTTGCTTGCATTTTGTTTTCTTTCTCATTTTTTCTTTTTTTGATATAATTTTTCTTGTGTAGCATGATACTTGTGGAAATATATATAGAAGAATTGTACATGTTTAACATATATTGGGTTACTTGCCATCTAGGGGAGGGAGTGGGGAAAGGGAGGGAAAAATTAGAACATAAGGTTTTGTAAGAGTGAATGTTGAAAATTATCCATGTATATATTTTGAAAATAAAAATCTTTAATTAAAAACCCAAATATCTCATTTTATCCTCACAGTGATCCTGAGAGGTCACTTTATTTTACAGATAAGGAAGCTGATGGCTAATAAACTAGCAAAATAACTAAAAATTTTCTGAGGCCATATTTGAACTCTATCTTGACTCAAGGGCTTATTCTCTATCCAATTCACCATGTAGCTATCCTAATAATGACTTGTAGATCAATTGATGGCAAATTTCATTAGGAACTGGCCACTGTAATAATTCCCTCTAACAATGCAGATTAGTAACCATTGTGTAAATTAGGGTCTTAGGGAGCTATCTGGAGGCCTTTAGAAGTTATGTGACTTGCATAGAGTCACCTTGTCAAGATGGTGTTAGAAATAGGAATTGAATCCAGATCTTCCTGATTCTGAGGCTGCCACTGATACATTTTCCTATACATCAACATTGTAAGAGATGCTTTTAAAGATTACTACCAACATTACCAGCACCTCGAACATCAGCACTCACCATCACCATCATCATGTAACTGTTGGGGGACTCACATGCCTTTAATTCTCAGTTTAATCATTTGTAAAAGGAGGGAACTGGACTGGATGGTTTTGAAGGTCACTTCTAGCTCTGATATTCCAGATTCTCAAGTTCTAGGTACTATATTCTATGTTCTAAATTTTAGTCCATTTCAGTTCTGTCATTCTATAGATCCATGTTCCCATGTCCCTATTCTGTTTTAGGTTCTAACTCTCCCTCCAGTTTAGACATTTTGATTCTGTGAACATAGAAGATTTGTTGTTCTTTCATATGCGGCTCTTTAAATTAATACTTCAGATTGTATTTTTTGACAATGCTTTGGCTGAGGAAAATAGAACAAAAATTATCATATTTTTTTGCAGCGGGGAAATTAAGGCTTAGCAGGGAAGTGGCTTGCTCAAGGCCACATCTCCATTATATGTCAGAACCGGGCCTTGAATTCAGATCTTTGGACATTAAGTTCTGGATTTACTCCTCCCTATGATACTAGAAGGAAGAGCAAATCCTCTTGGAAGGATTGGAAGTAGGTGAGAGACTTCAGAAACAAGTAGGAAAGGTGAGAGTGACTAGAAGAGAGATTTAGAGAGTATTGGGAATAGGGTCCAGAGGGTGACATTCCTCTATGTGATAAGTGGCTTTTTTCCAGTATATATATTTAGTTTTCCCTTTACTTCTTACCAACCTATATAGTAAAAGTTTCCCTGTCAGGAAAGAGAGCCTCCAAAGCTTCCAAAGATTTGGATTTACTCTTAGTTCTTAGCTTCTTTGTAATTCACAGAATTTCAGAATGGTGGGGGAGGACTCAGATGGCACTTATCCTTGAACAGGAATGCTTCCTACAATATCTCTGACAAGAAGTCATCTAGCTTCTATTTGGATATTTCCAGCATTGGGCAACTCTCTGTTTCACAAAGCAATCCATTCCATAATTTTTTGACATGCCTAGAAGTTAGGAAGTCTTTCTTACACTGAGCTGAAATCTACTTCTATAAATTCTCTGTCCCTCACTTCTCAAAGTGGCATAAGGAATTCTTGCTAAAATGCTTTAACAACACTGATCTTCTTGATATGGATGCTTCCTTCCACTTATGCAGATGACAAGTTATCTTTGCCTGTCTCTCCTATATCAATTCCGTTCATGTTCTCCAATAAATTTGTCACAGGGAATGAATCTACCCAATATTTTGTGAGCCTTCCTCCAAATCTCTTCACATTGCATGAATACCAATGGGTACTTGGGCTACCCATGGTTCTATTCCTTACTCTGGCTACATGACCTATCTATATCTTTTCCTAGTTGTTCATTTCTTTGACACCATCCTTTATGCCATTTTTCCTTTATAACTCCTCTTCTGTAATATGTTGCAATCTGCTCAAGCCCACCACACATCTCTTAATTGCCATGTAGGTGACTTAATTTTAATTCTTTGAAGACTTTAGCTTCCAGTGACCTACAAGTATAAAATGTTACCAGAAGAGTATTGGTTTTAAAAATATAGTGCTTTAAATAACTATATGGACATGTATACATATATTTAACATATTTAACACGTATTGGTCAACTTGCCATCTGGGGGAGGGGGTGGGGGGAAGAAGGGGAAAAATTGGAACAAAAGGTTTTGCAATTGTCAATGCTGAAAAATTCCCCATGCATATATCTTGTAAATAAAAAGGCATAAAAATATAGTGCTTTGTTTCAGGTGGAGATTGGTCACCAAATAAAAATATTATTAAGGCATTTCATTAAAGATATGTATGATTGGAAAATTGGATGGCCCAGGCAGGTGATGAGATTTAGGGTCAAAAGATGATCAACCTGAGCATTCCACTGGTACCCATATAATGTACAAAAAATTACAGGAGAGCCTCCAATATGGAGAGTAGAGAGTTGGAAAAGAGAGACAAGAATTATATAGGATAAGAAAGCTGCACTTTGGAATGATGGGGGGGGTCGGTAGGAAATAATCACATTGATGAGATCACAGGAACATTGAAGTACTATTCCTAGTTTTACTTTTCATTAAGCAGATGACGGCTCATCAAATACTCAAAAATAGCTCTTATTTTTTTTCCTCCAGGTTGAACATCATTAGCTTCTTCTAGAGCTGGATTCGAATCCCTCCAAATCCCTTAACAAGCTGGGTGAACTGGACAAGCCATTTAGCTGTTCTGTGATACAATGTCCTCATCTATAAAATGAGGATGTAGGATGGTCTCTAAAGTGACTTCTAACTTCTAAATCTATGATCCTATTGTTGGTTAAAGACAGAAGTCATCAACTAAATTAAAAAAAAATGACACAAATTAGAAGTATAAAGACTGGCTTATATTTACTGACCTACTGAGGATCAATGTTCATCAATAGGTATGTGTATATCACACAAATGCAAGGGTGTGTAAATGTTTAACGACTGGCTTTCCAAAAAAAAATGTGTACATGGCACATTTTAAGTTTAAGATTCATTAACATTTTTTCCCACCATTAGCTTAAATTTGGATAATAAGCAAAAAAGAAATCAAGATTTGACTGGTAGCATTTGCCAATTTCTACAGTATGTGTTCACATTGAAAATTTAATGATAGGCTTGAGCCCACTGGAGCTGGTTCCTGCACACTATGGAATATAGTACAGCTGAAGCATTTGTATTGTCCACACATTGTAGCTGCATCATTCTATTAACAGTCCTCTCCCTCGAAAAATATTTTAGGATATACTTTTTTACTTGAAATTAAAGCAAAATTAAGATGTTTAAAAACACATGGACATTCTTAACATAACAGAAACACCCTGGTGCATTGCAAAACCTGAGTTGGTAATGCTGACTTATGGACATAGCACTGGTACATGCATACCTCTATACAGTGTGAATGTAGACTCAGGAAGCGCTATTGTTACAAGGAAACAGACAGAAAAATGATCTAGTCCAACATAAAGTCTCTAGATGAATCCCTGCTATGGCATTTCCAAAGGACAACAGCTCGATTCTGAATCAGTGTCTGTGCACAAAATAATCTGCTGATTTAGAACTATGTCCAAAGGCTACTAAATTGTGCATACTCTTTAATTCAGCAATTACACTTCTAGGTCTGTTTCAAAAGGAAACCAAAGAAAAAGGAAAAGGATACATATATGCAAAAATATTTTTAGAAACTCTTTTTTGTGGTGACAAAGAACTGTGTACTGAGATGTCCATCAACTGGGGAATGATTGAGCAAGTTATGGCATATGAACATGATGGAATATTATTGTGCTATAAGAAATAATGAAGTGAATGATTTCAGAAAAATCCGGGAAGCCCTATCTGAACTGATGAAAAGTGAAGTGAGCAGAAGAAAGAGAAAATTTTGCACAATGATAGCAATCATAAGGATAATCAATTATGAAAGACTTAGTAATTGACCAATACAATTAGCCACCACCATGATATCATATATTATCAACCTCCTGATAAAGAACCGATGGACTCACAGTCCAAAACGAAGCTTATTTTTTCCTTTGTTTTTCTGTTTTTTTTTTTTTAAAGGGGGGTAGGGGAACATGAATAATATGAAAATGTTTTGGGTGACTGCATATGTATAATGGGTTTCTTGCCTTTTCAATGGGTGGGGGAAGTTATGGAGAGAAAGAGAGAAAATGTGGAACTAAACATAAAAATACAATTTAGAAGACAATTAAATAAACACCAAAATACATGCTGCTTGAAGACAGAAATTTACAGCAACTGGTTAAATTCTGAAAACTGGGCCTAGTCAGGCTGTCAGGGCATCTGGATTAGCTCTAAGCTTGGGTGTAAAATTAAACAGGAGTCACTGGATCTGGCTTAATGGGAAAGACTGTTTAAGTGAGAGCCAATTTAATGCTTCAAGTCCTAGTTATGCCACTTCTTATTTGAATGATTCAGGTAAGTCATTTTACTTGTATTCTTCACTTTACGACTTGAAAAATGAGACAGTTATGATCTGTGGTGTCATGGCTCCTTTCTATCTCTGACATAAATGACTTTATGATCATTGATCTAGAGCTGGGAGAGACCTTAAGTGGTAGCTAGTATAACTCTAATTTGTTATTATTATTTTTTAACAGATGAGGAAAAAGAGATCCAAGGTCACTGAGATAGTTATTGGCAAAGTGAGCATTTGAACTCAAGTTTTCTGCCTCCAAATTCAGCACTCTTTCTGATTCTAAGTAATTTACCCCAGAGTGATCTATGCTTCTACTTCTTCCCAAAGCCCCAGTTCCTGGGGAACTTAGTTGAAAGAAGCTGTATTTCTCTGAGATGAAGTAAGAATTGGGAAAGGAGGGGCTGGACATAGCCTCCTTCCCCTTTTGGGGGCCGGTCTGTGGCTTAGCCAGGACTTGTACTTTGGGAAGAAGGGGAAGGGAGACTTTGAACGGCATCAGAAATGCGGACCGTCTACCCAGGACTTCTCTGGGCTCACTCTGAGTCCAGCTGTCCCCGGTTGCCCCACTTCCAGTTCTGGGAACCTGAGCTCCCAATTTCCCCCTCTCTCCACTTTCACTGCCCACCACTCCTTCACGTTAATATTACCTGGGCTGAACCTGGGGGAAGAGGGAAGAATTTGTATCTCCTGGAGGAGCTTTCTGAGATTAGGGGTTTGGGGGTGACTAAGGAAGCTGAACAAGGATCTATGAAAGTTAGGGTCCCTCGGAAGTTAAGAGCCCCGGCAAAAGGAGTCTGGGGAAGAGTGGGGGGGTGGTGGTCGGCGGAGCTGAGGCAGGAAAGCAAACAGAGAAGGGGGCTGGAGCGCACAAAAGTGGAGCTGGGAGAAAAGAAGAACGAAGGGATGCAGAAGAAAATGGGCTCGGAGAGGAAGGGCTGGTTCGGAGGAAAACAAGAAAGACAAGAGCGAGCAAGGAGAAGTGTGGGAGAAGGGCGAACAGAGGAGGGCAGGAGAAGCAGGAGAGACTGGGGATGGCGGGTGCAGGGAAGCGGTGAGGTAGCTGGGACAAGTGAGAAGTCCGTGCTCCTGCTCGGATCCCCGCCGCTGCTCCCCTCCCAGTCCCCTCCCTAACCCCAGCTCCCCGGCCTGGCACTCTCAGGCTTACCGATGAAGAGGATGGGGAAAGTGATGAAGAAAAGGAAGACGTGCGGGACCACATTGAGAGCATCCACGAAGCAGCCGTTGTTCAGAACGCCCTGGTCCACCTTGTAGGCGGCCGAATTGTTCTCGTTGCCGCAGAAAGCCAAGGGCATGGCGGTGTGGGGGCCAGGCGGGCCGGGCCAGGGCTCAGGCTACGGGCTGCGGGCTCGCTGGCTTCCCTCCTACCCTCCCGGCGCCGCAGCGCTCCGGACCAGCTGTCAGCCGGCCCCCCACCCCCGCTCCTCCCGCCAGCCCCGCCCCGACGCTGTGACCCGGCTACCTGCGCGTCCACCTCTGCCCTCCACCCCCGCCCCAGCCTAGCCCCCGACCCTGTGGGAGGTGGTATCGGTGCGTGTGCCCTATTTAGTGTGGGTCTGTGTACGCGCGCGCGCGCCTTAGAAGAGGAGGGCCTTTGCACGCCTGTGTGTGCGCGCCTAAGTATGTATGTATGTATGTGTGTGTGTGTATGGGTGTGCGCGCTAGGGTGTATATGTATAGGAGTGTGTGAGCGCGTGCAAGGGAGTGTTTTGCGCGCGTGCGCTGCTGGGTGAATGGAGGATGAACCCAATTAAATGTCTCTATGCTTTGGTGTGAGTTGCTTCAGTTGGTGCCGGGGGCTCAGGTTGGGCGTGTGAGGTCGGGGGACTGGAAGAGTACTTCGGGGGCACGGGGCTGGGTTGAACTCGGGGCTGCCAAAGAAGTAGGATACGGGGGTGGGGCAGCCGGGGAAAGCGAGGACCAGCGGCAGTCCCTGAACTGCTGGGACTTATGCCCAGATATCGGCAGCCTGTTCCCGAGAGAGAACGGAGAGGCCCTTTCCCCTCCCTGGCCCTCACTCCTCCTGCCCTAGCTCGTCAAGTGGGGGGGATGAACCTGGAGGGAAAGGTCCTAGGATCCTGTACCCAGATGATTCTCAGCCTAGGAAGAAGTCTGGAAGAGAGAATCTCTGTTCATATCATTGTTTTACCCCCAAATCTTCAGGGGCTTCTTAAAGCAAATTAAGTGGACTTTTTAGAATCCTTCAAAATGTGGCATCTCTACTGGTCTGTTCGATCGTATCTAATATCTTTCCTTGCTCCCTGCCCCTCATTCTATACTCAAGACAGACAGGACACCTCTGTCCCTAAAGAGTCCAGCACATGGCTGTTTAAAGCACGCTTCTTACCTTTTATGATATCCTCTGGCTCTAGACCGTCCTCTTTTTCTACTTTACCTGTTGAGTTTCTACCCTTTAAAACCAAACCAAATGTTTTTGCCTCAATGACCAATTTCTGATCCCTCTTGCATAATTACCTTCTTCCTGAGAATTCTGTTAACTTTCTATTGAACTTATCCTATAACAATAGAGTTTCATGTTTGTTTCTTGTTCCACAAGTCACATAAAGTGTTAAGGGACAGGTCAATTCTCTGAGAGCCTCCACAGCTGTGGATCATAAAATCTGAAGGGTTTGCAAGGCAGCCTTTGCTGACATAGGTGTTGTGGACTGGGAAGGAGATAAATTGGAGGCAGAGGGAAAAGGAGAGAGGTCAGAGAACAACAACGGCCTCTCAGTCTCCTTGTATCATCCCCTCACAAGAGGAGATCCATTCTGGGTTGGATCTCTAAGCAGCCACTGTCAGGTGGTTCCCGTGTATTTCAGCAGCTCTCCCATGTATTCCAACAATAAAGACTGTCTCCTTATTACCCAGAGCAGTGCTCCCTGCAACCAACCGGTCACCAAAATCATCTATTAAGCACTTTCTGTATACATCAAGAACTGTGCTAGGTGCCAGGGATACAAAGACAGTGAATGAAAACTCTTGTTCTCAAAGAACTTGTTATTATATTTATATGGTAGGTACTTCAACTTCAACAGTTATTATGAATAGCCATGTTAGCATGAAACATACGGGGCATAGATGAAGCATAACAACGGGGCATAGAGTTGTCCTGGGAGCCACTCCAACTTAGGTCCAAGTTTTCCCTTCTGTACATACTGATTGTGTGACTCTGGGAAAGCTCCCAGACAATAACTTGCTTAATAGGTGCTGATGTGAGATAAGCTTCCTAGGGGAAAAAAATCCGCAGTAATAACCACAGCAACAGTTTGCCTTGTAGCTAGTGCTTTGTACTCCCCAGAGCATTTTCACAACTGTTTTCTCATACTATCCCCTCAGTATATCACTATAGGCAAGACAACAGTTCTGAAAGATAAACTTCCCACAGCCGGATCAGAAAGGCTTTAGGGATGGGGGAAAGAGAAGGGAGCTCAGCACCTGTTCATCGATGAGAAGAAATATGCTTATTCCCTCCTTTCCTACTCCCAGACTAAAGTTAGATGGAAGAAAGAACCTCAGTGAAGGTGAATCAAGTGCTGGATTTGTAATGAGGCAGCAGTGGATTATAGAAGGGAGGTCATTTTTTCCTAGGAGGCTTATAGATTGTTCCCAGAATCAATGTAGACAGTAAATGCAAACTCATTTTAATGTTGACATTGTGAGGAAAAAAAAATGCCCTTCCTTCCAATTATATGCCCAAAGTCAAATAGAAAAGAATTTTGGATTAGCAAAAGTTTTTGGATTATCTGTATCATCCTTCTCTCCCCGATATAAACATGATAATGTAGAGTTGGCTCTAGGAAAAAGTCCCTTCACTTTTTTTTTGGCTGAGGCAATTGGGTTTAAGTGACTTGCCCAGGGTCACACAGCTAGGAAGTGTTAAGTGTCTGAGGGCAGATTTGAACTCAGGTCCTACTGACTTCAGGTCTGGTGCTCTATCCACTGTGGAATCCAACTGCCCCTCCACCTAGCTGCCCCTAAAAAAATCTTTATTCTTAACATATGAATGACTGGAATCCTTGGGGGCTTTTGTGGGGAATGAGGATATGTCTTTGCTAAGATGAATTCTTCTACCCTACAGTGGAGCTTGATTGGAAACTGGAGGAGGGCAGTGCATGAAATACAGGTGATAATAATTTTAATACATTTATTTAGCAATATACTTGATACAGATTATAAAATTTTAACACATTTATTTAGCAACACTTTATGCATACTATCATGTGATTCTCAGAACAACCCTAAGAGATTGTTGTTATAAAAATTATCATTTTACAAAGGAGGAAACTGATTCTCCTATAGATTAAGAAACTTGTCCATGGTCATTTAGCTAAAAAATGTCAACGAAGGAATTTGAACCTAGACTGCCTGACTCCAGATCCAACATTGCAATCACCATGAAACCTGTCCCTCTGAGACAGTCATAATGGTAATAAGAATTCATATTTATATAGCACTAATTATCTCATTTGATCTTCACAACAGGAGGCAGCATGGCATAATGGAAAGAATTCTGTTTTAGGAATTAGAGAGGACTTGCATTCAAATCTTGCTTCTGTTTCTAACTACCTGTGGTGACATTGGACAAATTGTCAAACTTCCCTGAACCTCAGTTTTTACAGCTGTAAAATGTGGGGGTTGAACTATTGGGCTTCTGAACTCTCTTCTAGCTGTAGATTCTATAATTCTGTGAAGGAGGTAGACCAGAGATGATTGTTTATATCTCTCAGAAGAGGAGACTGGAGTTCAGAGAAAAGTGAATTTCCCAGAGTTACAGGACTAAGCAGTAGAGGCAAACTGGAAACCAGGTCTTTTAAATAACTTAGAAAGTGTTAAAATCTCTAATCCATGTCATTACCAGATACTGCAAGGGTTCCACGATGAAACATGCTCACCATTTTGGGACAGAGAAGCAATAGATCTAAGATGCAGAATGAGATGCATTTGTGTAGATGCTGAAGTAGGAATTTGTTTGACTTGGCTATGCATATTTGTTTTGAGGGTTTTTTTCCTTTTAAACTGGAGGATGGACAAGAGGGAGAGGAAAAAAATACTTGTTAATTGAGAAATAGAACATTGAAACCCCAAGTCTTTCATCCTAAGTCCAATGCCCTTTCCAAGATCACATGGCTATGTTCCATATGTGAAAGTGGTCTCTTGCTGCTTCAGCCAGAATTGATTTTCCAGATACTTATTGACGGCATCACTCATTTTGGCACTCATGATAACCTCCCTTGCATGATTACTTACTTTTACTGATCAAATGTTCTCTCCACACTTAGATAATTCTGCCTCCTCCAGAGGACAGACTTGGGTTTCTCCTTCCATGACTCCACAGCCTCATGTCTATGTGCAGGGCAGGATTTCAGTAATCATCTGCTGAATGAATGAATAAGTGAATGAATGTATGGAGGGCATAATTTTAGAGACCATTTGAAAACAACCAGTCTATTTTCTGTGGCTTCTTAAGTACCAACCAGCCCTGCCTAAGTGTAGGAAAGGATAAAGTTTTTTAAAAAATCAATTGAAGTGAAAACACAGGTAGAAAGAGAGCCATTCCTGACACAGAGTGTAAGTTATCTGCTCTTGTGATAAGCACTCGGAAACTAAGTGGAGAGCTGTTGTTAAGTTGTGCTTGTAAGGTCTTTAGACTTTAGGCAATGAAAAGTGAGTGTGAAAACTGGAAAATTTACAGGAAGGTCTTTGTCTTGTTTTCATAATGTCTTGTTTTCTATGAGAGCTGAGAACCAGTTTGGCATATGATAAGAGAGACCAGTCTTGAAGGCAAGATAAACTAAGTTCCAGTCAATTCATATTAAATATCAATACAACCATGTGACCTTGTTTAGTCACTATTTTTGTTTTGATAAATTTCAATAAATAAAGAATCATAAATTTATTTCTCCTTTTTCATGTCTAGTATTATTTTCCAACCTATCTTCCTTCCCTCTCCCTGAATGGAAACATTTTATTATAACAGATATGTATAGTTACAGATATTATATCAGATTATGTATAGTAAAACAGATCAATACAATGGCCATTCTGAGAATGCATTCTAACTCCTCATGTCTGGTTTTTGACCTCTCTGCCAAGGGGTGGAAGGTATGTTTCCTCCTCAGTCAAGATTTCTTGTTGGTCAGGTTGGAGAAGTAGATTGGAATCGGGGGTCTGTTGGAGCCAGCTTTAACAGCTCCCAAAAGCCAATTGTTAAAATTTTCAGTGGGATCATTTATACTTTGGAAATCAGCAAACAAATCATCATCTGATTTGTTGATTCATAGATTGTATTCATTTAAGAAAGTGATGAAGAAAATGTGAATAATGCAGATTAAAATTAAATATATGTTCTATATATACCCCTTGTGTGCATTTACTAGCACCTTCCAGATTGGAACCCAGTTAGGAGGGCCTTGAAGGCAAGGAATTTACACTTCTCATCTGTGCAATATAGATTCATGGAAGTTTTTAAAACAGGGTCGTGTTATGACAATTCCTGTGCCTTAGAAAAATTACGTTGGCATGTTGTGAAGGAAGAACTCGAATTTCTCTACAGAAACTGGAGAATGTTTCCGCATGTTTGCCCTTAATTTATCTCTTTAAAGAGAGTGTTAGGGACCTTAGGGCATCTAAGGCTTTGGGAGTACCAGAAAAAAAGAACGATCTTGTAGGAATAGGGCTTGTAACCAGTATAGCTTTCTGAAAGCTAATTGTTTGAATAATTTTGCAAGTGGCTGAGAATAAGAAATCAATAAATGCTTGGCTAAGTGGGGAGCATTCCCTTGGTGAGAAGTATTATCCTTGATAATGCAGAAGGAAAGGACTTTAGGTAAATCTCATGGATCTAGTTATCTTCTCTATGAACATGATTCTCAGATCTATTTATTCAGCCAAAACCCCTCTCCTGATCTCCAATCTTGTATCTCCAATTGCTTATTTGGACACTTCAAAATGGATGTTTCATAGACATTGTAAATTCAACATGTCCCAAACAGGATTCTTCCCTTCAACGCTTCCATCTCCCTAATTTCTATATTATTACTGAGAGTTCCAGCATCCTTCCAATCACCCATGCGCTCAATAATAGGGATCATTTTTAAGTCTTCTCTCAACCCCTCCGTGCCAATCATTTGCCAAGTCTTGTCAATTTTACCTTTATAGAAACAACTGCCATCACTCTGGTCTAGGCCCTAAATATGTTGTGTCTTCTGGTTGTTTTCCCTGAGTCAAGTCTCTCCCCATTCTGATCTATCCTCTACTCAGCTGCCATATTGATCTTCCTAAAGTCCAATCTAATCCAATAATCATTTATTAAATGCTTCCTATGTTCCAGGCACTGGGCTAAGCACACAGGTTAACCAGATGTCTCAGAGACCACTGTTCTGCCGCAAAAGGGCTTCACTTGGTTCTCCTGTTTTCACTTTTCCCAAGGCTCAGGGCTCTAATACCTTATCTGTTCAGGCTAGTATTGTCTCAGAGGCTCAGGATGTCATTGCTTTAGGGTAACAGTTGCCATCTTTCTGCTCTATAGTTTAACCGTTCTATTTCTTTAATTGTAGTTTAAACATTGTTAAAGCCATGAACTTTGTAGAAGAGATCTGTTGCCCCAGCCAGACTTATTCTGGTTAGTCCAAAGAGAGATATAAGACTCCTGGTGGCTGTCGGAGTACTCTGGGAAATGGAAGTCAGGAGAGGACAACATTCTGGCTGGGCTTCAGAAAGCTGCTTTAGAAGAGATCACCAAGAGAGAAGGGAAGTGTGATAGCAGTGGGGACTGAAATATGAGAGGAACTTTCCTTTTGGCCATGGGAGGCAATAATGTAGGAGAAAGCAGACTGACTGCTGTGGAGTCTTGTATTCAAATTCTGTTCCTGATACTTCTTGTGTGACCATAGGTAAGTGATTTAATCTTCCTGGGTCTTAGTTTCTTTAGATATAAAATGAAGGTGCAATTGGATAAATCCTGAGGTCTTTTCCAGCCAAAATCTGATTTCATCAAAGCCTAGAACTGTATCACTGCTAATATTTAGGGTGAGCCTTTGTGGGAATAAAGAGTTTTCAAATTAGCTGTAAGTCTTGATTTTGTTTCCTTTTCTCTCTCTTTTTTCCTATTCAGTACAATTCAAAGCATATACTATCTATAAGGTATTATTTTGCTGACAAAATCTCTTTTCCATATATTATGGTTAGAATGTTTGTGAATGTGGAGTTGGTACCAGTATACTGAGATGTCCCAAGGATTCCCGATGGGGGTTTGAATCAAGAGGAATATATAATACCCCTTCTTCCCCTTAATACTCCTTCTTAATAAGGGTATTTCTTATTATTGGCATATGTGTGAGATACAAAGGTTACCTCCTTATTTTAGTGAATCTGTGATCTCATGTGGATACTTCCTCTAATGATACATTTGTTATCAAAAGACCCCATGGAATTTAACAGGACCACGGGGTAAGACCAGGACTAGCTTCCACTGCCCATTGCTTCTCCAGTTGCAAGCTAGTCCAGGAATAGTATTACAACCTATGCTCTTTTAGAGTGAAAGAAGGATCCTTTATTTTATTCTCTGGTACTCCCAAGGAGGACACACTGAATATAGAATCAAGAGCAAGCTATATACTGTTCCTTACCCTTCCATTCAAGGTTTGGATTGGTTGGATTTACAGTCAGAGTTACAATCGGTCAGATTGACAATGCTCTTTATTCATCCATTCCATATGTCAAAAGGTTTTTGTCCTGTCATTGACCCAAGCATATCTGGGACAATTTAAGCCTTGGTCCCCTTGTCAGGAACGTTGTTGTCTAGCCAGTTCCTTAACTCACGCAGCGATTGGTTGGAGATAACTTAAAAAGATACTTCACTCTTTCTTTCATCCTGTTTTAATAGTATCTGTGGAAAACTAACCTCTCATATTCCTCACACATTTCTACAAATATATAACCCTTGTGTTCTATAGTGACACAGGGGTTGTGTATTTGCATCAATGAGTGTATCTATACATGTGTGTGATATCCATCCACTTGTTCATTTCATCTTTGGTAAAGGCAATGCACTACCATGCATGATATTTTCGAGTCAGGGTGCTGTCAGGAACAAGTCTCCTTTGCTTAATCAATCAAATAGGATGAATAAGAAAGGAGGAGCAGACAGAACTGATTGGGATACTCAGAACAATTACTGTTTCCCTTCATCTTGACTTTTCTAGCCAACACTGTGTGACTTTAAGGAAACATTTCCAAGTGCACAATTGTATATCATTAAAATCCACTTTTAGATGGAAGAAATGTACATTAAAATTTTAAATTGGCAAGACAATTGGCTTTCCAGTGGTATGTAAAGCAAGGATGCAAATGAAAGAGAAACTATTTTTAGTAAATGCTGGAGAGAATTCTTGTGCTTTTGTAAGAATAAGTACCTTATTTAAAGAAAAATCCCACTTGGAATCTCCAAAAAGAAGAATCAAATTTTATTTTCTTTATAAAGTAATCAAACTATCTGCATTTAATAACAGAGGTATCATCTAGTTTTCTCTGGATAAGTTGTAAAATATTGACCTAAAGACTGGCACTCCAAAGGGGTGATTTTCTCTCCCCCAAGGAAAACTTTTTGTATTATTTGAGGAAATTGATGTGTTTGGGGAGTGGGGTGGAGAATCGAGATTCTGCAACTACAAATGGCTTAGGACTTTTGGCTACTTCATCACTGATAATCCTTCATTGGAGTCCTCTTCTAATGTCTCCAGTTGGACTAAAGTCTGCTTCTGATGGACTCTAAAAAGGTAACAGCTGTGTGCTCAGACCAATAAGGGCTTACAGCTGCTCATCGTTAAGTGAAGGAGCAGTCAGGGCACTTTTCCTGTTATTGGTACTTGGAGCAGATTTGTTAGCTGGCTTCCATGTAGCTTGCATGGAGTGTTCTGAAGGTGGAATCTGAGTATACAGAGAATGGAACATGGGTTGGAAGAATAGTTTTGTGGTTTGAGCAGTTGAGTTGACAGAGTAGAGAGCAGATGCATTGTTGAGTGTTAGGTAATAGGAACTTAGGCAGAGTCAAGTACATAAGACTTTCTCCGAAGATGAATATAATATTAGGAAACACTAAAGACACAGAAGAAAAGCCCATGTTTAATACTAGATGATTACAATCACCTTTTGCAGCTACTACTGGATCCCATATGACTCACTTCTCTCAACAAAGGGGAAAGAATAATTGTGATATGATTGGGCCACTTTATATCACAGAGGGAAACTTTCTTATGGCTTTTATTGTCTAACCCCACTGTGATAATGATGTTGGAGGCTTTCTCAAGACTATTGATAGTAGCTGCTATCATCTTGCTCCCATAGATCAACTACATTGTCTTTCTCACTAGTGTAAATGTACTCTTCCCTTGCGCTGACTTTACAATGATGTCATTTTTGCCACATTATTTTAAGTTATCTCTTAAAATCACTGCCTAGTTAATGTGTTTGGTCAGTAATATAGGATTTTGCAATATATTTAATGAGTATAATTATGTAGCCTCAGCACAGAATATGAGAGCTGGAAGTATCCTTCAATCAACAACAACTAAAGGCAAAATCTAATGAATTAATATGCATTTTAAAAGTTCCACTTTGTACCTGGTACTATGGCAGATAGTAGGAACACAAAGACAAAAGTGAAACAGCTCTTGCCCTCAAGGAGTATTCTAACTGGGAAGATCTGTACATATGTAGTTCTGAGAGCTATACATACATATATACCTGTACACATGTAGTCTCTCTCTTTCTCTCTCTCTCTCTCTCTCTCTCTCTCTCTCTCTATATATATATATATATATATATATATATATGTGTGTGTGTGTGTGTGTGTGTGTGTGGTATGTGCAAAATAGATATAAAGTATATTTATTTATCAATTATGTGCTAGACATAATGTGATAAATGGTTCAGGTCCAAGAGAAGGGGAGAGGAAAAGAGAGGAGAAAAGAGGAGAGGAAAAGAGAGAAGAAAAAAGGAAAGGAGAGGAACGAAGAGGAGAGAGGGACAGAGACAGAAGATACTAGTAGTTGGTTGGGGTGGACGATCAGAGATGATTTAGAACATCTATTTCAATTCCTTCATCTTCTGCATAAAAGAACTGAAGCCCAGAGAGGCTTTCCTGATGACACACACAACAGAAGGGAACCCAGAGAAGATCACTGCAAAGATTGTTCATAGTTCCAAATATAAGCTAAAGAAAGGGGGAATCGTCTGTTCAGGCATGGAGTCCACCTTCACTATTTGGCAGTGACTCTGAGCCTAAATCCTGCTGTCTTCCCACGCACTGTGTCACCCAGCAAGACTCATGCACCTTAAACACCCTCAAGCACTTGCATGTGTGCATGGACCCATGTACATGTGCATGCTCATGCACACATGCACACAAATGGGCACACACAGACACACTCCTTGGCCATTACTAGGGCAAGTGTATCATTACATCAGGAGAAGAATTGCTGCTGAGAAGTACGGCAACACTTTGTTTTGAAATTTTCTGCTTTGTAGCAGCAATGGTAATTATAATGATGATAACATGATATAGCAAATCACATTTGTGTTCTATTTTATACTTCTCGAAGTATTTTTGCTTCCATTACTTCATTTGATTGTCAAGACTACTCTGTGAATGAAAGAACACTGAGACCACTCTCTTAATTTGAGAAGGAAAATGGCCTCAGTTTCAAGAATCTGGCAAACGGATTGTTGAGAGAGAGAGATGATAATTTCCTGTGGTAGCATGCTCTTTGGAGAGAGAGGAGGATGCATCACAACACTCCTGAATAGCATCTACTTGGAGAACATGAGCCAATGAGTTATTCAATCAAAAGCTTCCAATGTATTTGTCTTCTGGGAAGACTCCAAACCACAGGATGAAATTATGAGTCTGGAAGAGACTTGTAGATCCTGTAGGAGAGCTGGTGGTCTTCCAGAATGTCAAAGGGCTGACTTGGAAATAACTCCAAGTTCGGTTTCCTCCCTTTGATGGAGAGCTAATGGGCTATTTTTCTGTATTTCTGTGACTGTTTCTGGGTTCCTATGAATATTTTCCATCATATGCATTTTGTGTGAGGTGAAATAAAGGCTATCTTTATGTACTGCTACCTTGAGTGCTTATGTAAGAGTGGGGTGGCTTATTGTCTATACTTGTGGAAATACAGATGTGAACCTAATAAAAGCAATAATCACAGAATTTCCTAGAATAATTCCAGGTGGGAACAATGAACCAACGAAAGAATATTACCCCTGAGGGTTAGATCCCAGAAATAGGCCTATTTCATGTTAACTCAAGGAAGAGGGGCATGGGTTATGAATTACAAACGGAAATTACTGCAGTTGTCATGTCTTGTTTGGCTTCTGATCTCTAGATTCCTTCTGTTTCACCAAAAGAAAATGTCATCTTTCCAGTAGAACACACCATGATCATTTGGGTTTGTGTCATCTTGGTGCTCTGGATCAGCTTCACTAATCTGTTCTACTATCCCAATTTCCCTTTTAGCCAACCAGGACGCATTTTGATTAGGTTCAGCACATATTACTAACCACTCAGTGAACTACATATCTCCCATTCTTCTGCTCAAGGAGGATGAGAGATAAAGAGCTATCACTCACAATTACAGTTTATTCCATCACCTCAAAAATAGAATACAACACTCCTCTGCAATAGCACAAAGATGAGCCCTTCCAGCAGAGAATAATTGTCTTCAAGTGTCTGAAGAGGTGTCATTTATGATAGATTTCTCTGTATGGTCCCAGAGAGCAGATAGGGCCAGTGGTTGAAAGTTTTACAAAGGCGGATTTTAGCTCAACATAAAAAGAAACACTATTCTACTCCTTGGAGATTGTTGACTTGTTGTCCTAGATATTTGAACCATCCTAAATATAACATGGTACAATGCAAAGCATTCTGGATTTGGAGTCAGGGTCCCCTCTCTGCCATTTAATATCTTCATGATGTTCAGCAAATTATTTTATGGTCTCAGTTCCCTCAAATATAAAATAAGCTAGTTGGACTCAAACTAAGGTCCTTTATAGAGTTAAGTTAATGGCCCCGAGTAGAATGGGTCTCACTCAAGAGAGGTCTTCAAGCAATAGTTGAATGGCTACTTATTGGGTAAATTGTAGAATGGATTACAATTCAGTAACCGGGTATTATGAATACTTATTCAGAGTACTGTACAACAGTGGAATAGACTGTCTTGTGGTTTCAAGAGCTTCTCATCAATGGGATGTTCAAGAAGAGACTGAATGACTATCTACTATGGAGACTGAAAAACTGATCCTAAGGTTTACAGCTGGAAGGTATCTTAGAAGGCAAGTCTAACCCTCCCATTTTAAGTGATTAAGTGATTTGCACAAGATCAAATAGTAAGTGTCAGAGGCAGGATTTCAAACCAGGTCTTCCAGACTTTAACCCCATTGCTCTGCTTTCTCTCTATTGATTATTTCCAATTTTTCCTGTATAGATTGTGAGCTCCTTGAAAGCTGTGATTGACTCTTATTTTTCTTTGTATCTCCAGAGCTTGACACAGTGCAAGTGACACTGGAGGCACTTGATAAATGCTTATTGATTGACTGATTATATCATGTAGTCTCTTGGGTTCTTAAATTGGATGGGGAATTGTACTGTGAGAGATTGTGATTTTGTAATGCCTTAATATATTACTAAACTATGAGCTCCATGAAAGCAAAGATAGTCTTATTTCAATTTTGTAACTCTGGTATCTAGCACAGAGCTCTTTATGTAAGAAATACTCCCACAAGATTGTTGAATTTTGTCATTCTGTCCATTTGAGCCAATTAAAGTACAGCATGGTACAATGCAAAGCATGTTGGGTGTGGAATCAGAGTCCTAGCTATGCCATTTAATACCTGTGTGAGCAAATTATGGAGCCTTTCTGGGTTTCGGGGTCTTCAACTGTATAATGAGGAGATTGGACTACACTACCTTGACTCTCACTTATCACTAAGGTCCCTTGAAAAGTGGTTACTCATATATTGATTTATTTGCTGTCAAAGGGAGGGGTTGAGGGAAAGATAGGAAGAAAAATTTGGAACACAAAGTTTTGCAAGGGTGAATGTTGAAAACTATCTTTGAATGTATTTTGAAAATAAAAATCTATTATTTAAAAAAATAAAATAAAAAGGAAAAGTGATTTCTGAGGTTTCCAGATTAGGGTGGAAGCAACCAGCAGAAGTGAGAAATCTCCCAAAGTATATTCAGGTCATTTGTATCTTAGAGGAGCCTCTAACACAGCTTCTATTTGTAACTAGAAAGATTCAGAAGAGAACACAGATGTAGCAACCTATTTTTGTGCTTATTTTGTTAAGAAGGCAGCATAGTATGTAATGAATGGGGATGTTACCTGGGAACCAGCAAGACATGAGCCTCTGACCACTGCTGCAAATCACCTAAACCCTCAATGCTCTCACCTGCTCCCCAGCTGTAAGTCATAGAGAAGGTGATGACCTCCATTTTTAGGAGGAGTTGTCTCTTTTGGTAGTATCCAATACCAGTGAAATTATTGGTCTAGTTCCTAGTCTCATCTGCTACATATTTGTATATATTATTACTAGTTCTGAAAAATGTAAATAGTTTATATTTTAGGTTTATATTTGGAGACTATTTACTCTAAATGTAGCTTGATGATTTGTTGGTCTTTGTTGCAAATGTAAAGTTTGCAACAATAATTTTTAAAAGATGATTTCTTGCTTCTAGAGGAGCTCTGTGCTGTGCTTTATATTTTATAGTCAAGAAATCTAAGTGATACAGGTCTCTGCAGTGGGGGAGGAGGAAAAAAGGAGGGGGCTCCAGGAGACAGGGTCATTCAGTGTTTTATCAGAAGAAATATTTTCCTGTTTATTTTTTCCCAAGCCTGGAATCTGAGCAGACATCCTCTGTTATGTACAATAAGAATTATTTATTTAACAATTTCTGCCTGACAATATTCTACTGCAGCTTGGTGCATTGGGACATTTTTGCACTGAGAGTTAAAGGATTTATTTCCAAATGTGTGACTAACTAGATCTATGATCTTAGTCAAGTCACACCCCTTTCTCTCAGCCTTAGTTACTTCCTCTGTATAATGGGAGGACTGAATTGATATACTGAGGAAAAGGTTCTGGACTCGAAGTAAGGATTTTGCATCTACTACTTCCTCCCTATTTGACCTTAGTTAAGCAACTTTAACCTCTCTGACCCTCAGTTTTTTTTATCTGTAAAAAGAGAGAGTTGAATTCCAAGATCCTTGTTTGGTTCCTAATCTGATATTATAATTAGGGGATATTTAAGTTTCATTCCAGCTTTACCATTTTCATGCTGGTTCTAGATGATGGATGGAATGGTGCATTGTCTCTGATGATGGCGGAGGAGGATGAAGTGGAGGAGTTGGGAGCAAGGATGTTGAGCTTGACAGGTCCATAGTGGACATCCTAAGGGACTGCCTCATCTTCTCAGGGCCCATAGAGGATATTCTCCAGTTCCCTTAGGAATTTCATGTCTCACTCATTAGCATACTTCCCTAATCTTTGACCCCAGATCAAGGCTCTGAGCTTCCTAACCTTTGATAGTTGAACATCCATTCATGATTCTATATTTTACAAGATCTACTAATTTAGTCCTTAAATACTAAGGACTTGACATTTGAACCATGACTGTGTGACTTGGTCTTCCCACTTTTCTCCTTCTCTTCCCCCATGAAAGACTACAAAGCACATTTCCTATGTACTTTCTCCCTACTTCTATGCTTGTCTGGCAGCTGGTCTTCCAGCTTATCTGTTTAAATGTCTGTTGAATTAACAAATTCCATCCAACAATCATTTTAAAGCACTTATTACATCACAATTCAAACTTTCTGACAGCTATCCAAAAGGAGAATGGGCTACCTCATTGGTTCTTGAACCTTGGAGACTTTCAAGCAGAAATTGAAGGAACATATATCGGTTATGTTATATTATAGTGAATATATCTTTGATGTAGGAGTTGTCTCAGATAGCCTCTGAGACCTCTCCAGGCTCTCAAATTCTACGATTCTGTAAGATAGTGCAAAGTAATGTGCTAGGAAACTTGCATTGTCAAAGCCTTGCCTTTAGAAAGTTTTATATTCTACCTGGATGAGGAGATACAGTGTCATTATTTTATTAATGTTTGTTATTAATATATTATTATATATTATGTTATTAACATATTTGTTATTAATTAGTTAATATTATTTTATTAATGTTTGTCCTTTGTTTTCCAAGAAGACCATGATTTCAGGGAGGTGATGCCATGACATGCAAGTAAATTGGATTTAAGAGAGTGGGAAGATTGCCCTAGATATAGTAGGAGACCTTGATCGTTGTAAACAGGTCTCAGTCTTGCTAAGGCAACACCCAATCAGAGTCATAAGAAATGAGGCAGAGAATGGCCTCCTTTACTCACTCAATATATGTGTACACACCCACAGACACACACATATATACATACTCATAAATATATATGACCAAGATACAATCTGTAAACAGAGAAGCAAACACAGTGGGTGATAATTTTAGGTGGGAGACAACACTCATTAGGGGGAATCATGAAAGGCTTCTTGTAAAAGGAAGCTAGAAAGTCTGAAAGGTAGAGATGATGAAAAATTATAGTCTAGGTTTTCCATTAGGGAGACAGGTGATGGAACACCAAGTTCAGGGGACAGCAAGTTGAGCAGTTGGACTGAAATGTCAAGTATATGAAGGGGAAATGATGGTTCAATAAGCTTCTAAGGTAGATTGAGTCAAATTGTGAAGGATCTTATAATGCTGAGTTAAACAGTATGCAATTTCTCCTAGTGCCAATAGAAAGTCATTGAAGATTTCGCCATAGATTGGCATTAAGGTGAGATAGTGGCAGTGTTCTAAGATTTGTTTTGACTTTTGTGTAGGGAATAAAATAGAGAGGAAGGAGAATGGAAGTGAGGAAGCCAATTGGATTGCTGTGACAGGAAGTGATGGGACACTAACTGGAACAAAATCCAAGTCCAAACCCAATTCTGGGAGAGTGGACAGGGGTGGGGGAAGAGGTCATGTGGGCATCAGTCAAGGCCCCTCTCTTCTAGGCCAGGTCCCAAATAACAAGTCCTGGGAAAACATTATTTATGCAAGAAGGATTCATGCTCTGTTTACTTCTTGGACAGAATCCAGTTCTTTGAGCCTTAAAGGCTTTTCAGCATTTCCTATGGACAAGTCAATAAACCTGGACTAGGAACAATATACCTTGTTCATCATTGGATTTTATTTAGACTTTCAGGGAGCTCAGAGAAGAGAGAAGGGCTAAAAAGGATGAGGGGAAGTGCACATATTAAACTATGATGCAAAGAACAGAGCACCAGCTCAGGAGATAGAGGTCTTGGGTTCAAATCCCATCACTGACACTGCCTGTATGGCCCTTGGAAAGTCATTTTAACTCCAGATGCCTGAGATTTTCATGTGCAAAATAACTGAATGACATTCTGAGTATTACAAATACTTAAATCAATTAAAAAGGACCTATGAGGGAACATGCTGTTTACCTCCAGAGAAAGAACCGATACGTAGAAATATAAATGGAATTAATAAATCGAAGTTTTACATATACATGTATGGTATGATTTTATATATATATATATATAAATATACACATATTTATATGAAAATGTGTATATACATATCTATCTATCTATCTATCTGTATACTCTGTGAGTATGTGTATGAAATGATGACCTTCTCTAGTTCAGGTAGGGCAGAGGGAATGAGCCAGTTAAGAACTTAAAATGTCACAACTACAACTAAAAAGAGATGAGAGGCTGTGAAGGTCATTCTAGGTCAAAACCTCTGATCTTATAACTTGCTGTTATCCCTATTTGGGCTTTAAGCACAGATACCAGCACTAAGTTTCAGATAAAGTCTTCTGCAGAAAATCTTTTCTAGTCTTCATTAACCATAGTACATTCCATCTGCTATTAGTTGTTCTGTATGTATCTTGCATGTACGCAATTGTCTGCATTTTGTTCTCCTCATTAGAACAAGAATTGGTTTTTGCTCTTATGTCTCCAGAGCCTAGCTCAGGGTGTGGGATGTTGTAGGTGATTGATAAATGCTAAACTTGACAACCAGGTAATCAGTTTATTGGCCAGTTGTGAGGAGGGTACTCTACCCTCAATCCCAAAGTAATTTCAACCTGAGGAAAATTATTTCTGAGAGCATTGGAGAGGGTCCTACAGAGATTAATGGTATTTTCCTTTAAATGCTTATTATAGGCAGGGCTGAAAAAAGGAATGCAATAGAGGGGAAAGCCTTGAAGCCCTAATTCCTAATAGTTCTCTTTGGAATTCTGGGATTGTGGAGAAACCAAATTCATGGTAAAGAGATGGCATTAGATATAGCAAAATTCTGCAGCAATAAAAGACTCCCTTCAGTTTTTTCAAAGTCATTCCTCCCCTGCCCCTTCCTGGGAGCTCTCTCCCAGCTCTCCTGGGCTTTGTCTGGAGAGGAGGTCGGCAGGACTGAGCTGCTCGGTTCCAGTCTGGCTCAAGAAAGCATTAGTGTTGAATGTTAAATAGGAAGACATCCTGCTGATTGCTTGTGGAGCCTCCCAGAAAAGAATCCAAGGATCTGTAGGGACCAAAATCAGAGCAGTAGAGCATTCATAAAAGCAGGTGACCAGTCACAGGTTCAGATGGAAGAATCAGAGATTGGATGTCAGCTAGGCATGGATTTGGTGTCTCCTGGACTTCAAAAAAATGTCCTGCAATACAAAGAAGGGAAAAAGGTGACGCGAGCTTCCAGACAAAGTATGGCTCCCAATCACCCAAAACTCATGCATGTCTTTAGCAGAAAGCCTCTCTCTCTCTCTCCTCTGCCTGTGGGCACACTAGCCAACTTGGGCTCTGGCTCACAGGGCTGCAAGGGATGAGGAGAGCTATTTTTCTTGTGAGATCAGAAAGGAGAGGAGGGAGGGGGGATAGACAACAGGCCAAGAAAACCCCTTGGGAAACCAGAGATTACAAGTGACAGAAAACTTAAGGCCAGACCCACTCCCCAGGACAGAGGGAGGCCCCCAGAGGCCACCAGAGTGTCAGAACAAAAACAGTTGGGAACGTATAGTCTGAATGTTTTCTGAAGTGGTAATGACAAGCTAAACTGGCCAAATTTTTCAAGCAGCATCAGCTCAGGGTCAAGTTATTGCTTGTTCCCAGATTCTAGGCTTCAGGCTACACCATACCAGTGACATAACCATCTGTTTGCTGGTTCTGCCCATGGGAACCTCCTGACATGGGGTGGGGGACACAAAAGTCACACTCTACAGATCTCAGATGGGTCTCCTGGCACAGGAGCAGGAATGGAGGGAGAAGAAACAAGAAAAAATATTTTTCAAATGATCCAAGGCAGGAAAGTATGTAAGGAATGCTAGTTCCAGTTCTTTGGACCAGCCTTGAAAAACTCTCAAATTTGATCCAGCTCTGAGTGGAATTTGTTGACCAGAATGGAGACAGGGTGCTTAGAATAGAGGCTCCCTCAGAGTAAAGATCATTGCCTTTGTATTTTTATCACCAGGACTTAGCACATTGTAGGTGTTTAATAAATACATGTTGATTGATTGGGTCCGCAAATTGAGGAGAGTACATTTTCTATGTGTCAGTCATATCAGGATCTGATAAGAGACACACATTTTACATTTTTAATTGGGGGAGAATTACACTCAGCATTTTCCTGCACAGTGCCAATTATGCCTTTGTCCTGTTTTGTGGCACTCTTTGTACCCAACATGGAACAGAAGAGCCAGGCTGTGATTCCAGCTCAGAGCAGGACCACATGGCAGAGAAAAGCATGAGGTTGGCCATGAGTCGGAAGGCAGGTTGGGACCTCCTCTCGAGTTAATAGCCCATGGCACCGACTGACAAAATCGTGCCATTGTCTCGATTACTGTAGCTTACAAAGCAGGGACCTCTCTCTGGCCAAACATCTGCCTCAGTGGCACATTTGAGAGATGCTGTCCAGCAGTACTGAAAGCATCTGGTGACTCAGGCAGCAGTCCAAAGAACACTCAGCCGACCTGTGCAAGATGACAGGTCGGCAGCAGAACAACCAGCCTTGGAAAGACTGTCTATTCACCATGAGGGAATACTGCGGGGGCTACAGCTGCAGGAGAAACCCATGTCTGTGCACAGGGGCGCTGCCTTCAAGGCTCTTTCTGAGTGGCTGGGGGCTGCTGTCTGCAGAGGAGGGAAGAGAAGAACTACATACGAAGAGCAGGGAAACACACAAAACGGTGATTCGTTATTTCCTTGGGGTTGATCGATCTTTTTGCAGGTATAGCCCCTTCCTTCTCCAACCCCCACCCTGGCCATCTTCCCAGAAGTTTAAGAGGGCAGAAGGGCTGAGTGAGGCTGGCTTCCCTAAGACTTACTGGGCTCCTAGTCATCAGAGACAGTTCATGGCATTTTTGCTCCCACCCATTTTATAAGGCCAGAGTCAGGACTGATTTGCCTCAGATCCCATAACTATTAGATGTCTGAGTCAATATTGGAACTCAGACTCCGAATCCTGAGCTTTTTCTGTGATAAGAGGTTGTTTCTGTTAGAATGACAGCTTTGGATTAATAATGTTTGCTTGATGTTGAAGTATAATGCAATTATGGCGAATCTATGCTGCAGTGGTGTCTACATGCAGGAGTCAGAGAGACAGGACACCAGATTTCAAATCACAGATAAATGTGATGGATGAGTGGAAGAAAATTAGAAAAGGAATTGAGAGAGAAGGGAAGAGAAGAGAAGAAAGAAGAAAAGGGGGAGAGTGAGGGGGAGGGAGAGGGAGGGAGAAAAAGAGGGGTCAGAAGATAAAGAATAGAATGGAGGGAAAATAGGTGAGACAAGGAGGGGAGACATGGGGGAAAGGAGGAAAAAAGGCAAATAGTGGTACAGAAAGCAAAGAAGAGAAGAAAGAAAGTCAGAAGAAGAGGGAAATGGAGAAAAAAGAGAGGTGGGGGAAAGAGGGAGGCAGAAAGGCTTGAATGAGTAAGCAAGGAGTAGGAGTGTCCTTATAGATGGGGCTTGTATCTGATCCTTGGGCAAACATGGGGGTATCGTGGATGGTCGTTTGCAAAGTGAAGGACAAATCTGTAAATTGAAAGACTTCATGGAGATTATGGAACCTCAAGATACTCCCCAAGAAGACAAGGTATGAAGCCTGAATGAGAGAAGATACACTTTTTTCTCCCACTTGTAGGCTAATGTGAAGGTTGACTGGGTCAGAGGCAAGACTCTGACAGGGACTTACAGTTCATCATCATACTCCTTAGGTGGGGATACTGCAATGACCAGATCAATCCAATCCTGTAGGGAGAGATGAGCATTACACTGGGCACAGGTTGCCCTGATAGTGCAGACAAAGCATTTCCCAGTGCCTATCCCAATCACATATTCCTGTACCCAAACAATAGCAGGTATTCTATACACACTTAATCACATTTTTCAATTCAAAACTGTCAAGTGCCATCTAAAATAATCAATTTTTAAAATCAGAGGACCTATATTTGGTGATACTTTTAAAGTCATATGATCCATTTTATAGCTGTGGAAATTGAGGTCCAGAGATATTAAGTGGTTTGCTCAAAGTCATATAGTTAGTAAGCAGAGAATAGAATCTAATCTGGGTTTTTGACCTCACACTCAGTGCTCTTTCTGCTGATCTACGCTGCCTCTGGCAAAGCCTTCTGGGTAAGCCATTTATCTCCATAAGACCTTAGAACCCAAGAGCTCAAAACTTACTGGTAACAAACTCTCTGATCTCAGATCTGGGTAATGAGAGTAGGGCTCTGCCTCTGTTCCTATAAATGGATTTTTATTTATTGCCTGTGGGACAAATAATTTCCTTCCCCCAAACAACAGAAGGACTTTTTTTCTACACCCTTAATCATCTGCGTGTCACTGGGAGGAAAAGTGGGATTTCACTTCTGGGGAAACTGACTGGTCTTGGGCAACCTCTCTCTTAAAGGGGGGCATTTAACTACTTTGAGAGGTATGTTTCACCAGCACTATGGGTCACTAAGGATACTGCTATGCCTGAAACCTCGAGCACTGCCTTGTGCCATAGAGTAAAAGATGCTGACTTCATTTCCAAAAGCCAAATGTATACTAATGGGTAGATAGTAGGGTAAGTATCAACTAGAAATCATTTATTAAATGTTCAATATGTGCCAGGTACTGTGTTAAGCACTAGGGATACAAAACAAAAGGAAAAGAAAATTCCTTCAGGAATTTAGCTGGGTGGCCCAATGGTTACAATCCTGGATTTGGAGTCAAGAAGACCTGAATTTAAATCCACCCTCAGACACTTAAAAAAAATCTACTTAACCTCTGTCAGTCTCAGTCTTCTCATCTGTAAAATAGGGATGAGAAAAGCACCTATCTCCCAGAAAGGAGCAACCGGGCTAATGTGTATAAGATGCTTAGCAAACTTTAAATCGGTAAAAAAATATTAGCCATTGTTTTTGTTTTTTACATGTATAATTATTTAAAATATATTATTTAAACACATTTATCACATTGTGAAAGAAAATTCAGAACAAAAGTGAAAAAAATCACGAGAAAGAAAAAGCAAATAAACAAACAAACAAAAAGATAAAAATAGTATCCTTTGATTCGCTTTCAGTCTCCATGGTTCTCCCTCTGGGTGCATTCTGGGTGAGAATTCCATCTCAATTCTATTGGAATTGTCTTGGATCACTGAATTGCTGAGAAGAGCTAAGTCTATAATAATTGATCATCCCACAATCTTGCTGTTACTGTGTACAACGGTCTCCTGGTTTTGCTTATTTCACTCATTATTAGTTCATCTTAAGTCCTTCAGGTTTTTCTGAAATCAGCCTGCTCATTATTTCTTATAGAACAATTATCATTATTCTTATATTTTAATATAAGAATAAAGACTATTCTTACCCCGCCCTGGTTCCAGGCCTTCTGTAGGGCTGCCTGGGCCTCTGCCAAGGTGAAGTCCATCACGATCCTACCATTAATTGCCATGATCTCATCACCTTTCACAATTCCACCTGGTGGGAGAGACATGGTGATATGACATTTTAGCCAAGAAGACATATTCTCCCTCCCTCATTCCTCTCACAAAGACTCTGGCCCTTGACTACCCACTGGTCCTCTTCACAAAGAAGGACTATACCACCATCACCACCAACAGTTATACCAATCCCAAGACCCCAGGCGCAAGGGAGGGCTCTAAGTAAGCAGTGTTGTCCCTGCTTTCTGCGCCGTGTGGAAGCAGAATCAGACGCACCTCAGATGACCATCTTCTCTAGCGAAGTAGACACAGAAAACAAATGAGACCAGACCTTATCACAGGATGATTTTTTTTGGCTGTGTGACTATGGGTAGATCACCTCTCGGTTTGTTCACTGGAGAGGGAGTGGTGGGAATGTTGTGCATAGCCTAACGGTTCACCATTGGCAATGGGTTGGCCAACTCTTCTTGTTGAGGGAACAAGAAACCAGCAATAAATAATCCATGAAAATATTAGGGATATCTGGCAAAAAAACTGCAAAAAAGACTTCCCCTTATTGGATTTCTCTCTTTCACGTAAGGCACAGGATGTTCCCTAAGTCCTAGCTGAGTCTTAATTTCAGTTGCGAATGATAAAATCATAGTCTGGGAAGAGAAATCATCTAATCCAACTCCCTCACATTACAAGGGAGGAAACTGAGGTAAAGACAAGGACAGGTAGCAAGCAGCAACAGTGGTATTCTAAGTTGTCCTTCGACTTCAGATTCAGTGCTCTTCCCTCAAACCCCCCAAACCTCTCTGAGTTATTGATCCCTCATATTCAAATGACAAAAAGGACGATCATGAAAAGCATCAGAGAAACTTCTCATTGAAGTCAATAAGTACCAACTGAAGGTAGCCTCTATCCCTTCTAAAGGCCTGGGATCCTGTTAGTTACTCTTAATTTAATTATTTCACAGAAAGCTCCAGCAATGAAAAAGAGGCCCCAATTCTGAAGCTTACTTCCCTGTGACTTTTGTGACTCAGTCTGTTTGACCTCATTTTCCCATCTAGGCAGTTGAGCCCCTGAGGTACCTTCCACCTCTGAATAAATGACCCCCATCTGTTAAATAGGTGGACTAGTGGTTGGACCAAATCAGGGTTCTGGATGTTTTCTGAGTGTATTATTTAAATTGTGTCAGTTTGTTGAAACTCAGAAGAATGTTTTTAAATTCATATAACAAAATACATAGGATTACAAAAAATCAGTTATACAATTATCCAAGTATTTCTCAAAAGAAGTTTAACAGATCCTTGTTTAGAATCCCTTGGATTAGGAGACTAATAGATTTTTCATTAGGGAAACTAGGTGGTGCAATGAATAATGGATCAGAAAGACTCAGTTTCCTGAATTCAAATTCTATCTCAGACACTTCCTAGCTGTGTGACCCCGGGCAAGTCACTTAACTCTGTCTCAGTTTCCTCTTCTGTAAAATAAGCTAGAGAAAGAGATGGCAAACCACTCCAGTATTTTTGCCTAGAAAACCCCAAATAGGATTACAAAGGGTTAGACACAAAAAAACAAAGATTCTTTACTAGGGAACGATTATTTCCTTAGTGAAAGAGAGAGTAAAATTAATAGGGAAAAGGGTCTAGAAAGGAAGATAAAAAATGTCCTTTTTATAGTTTTCTAAGATTTCTTCTAGCCGTAACTGCTGAATATTGAATGAAAACCTACTGTGTGTTAGGTGATGGGAAGCCAGAAGAAAGACTTCTAAGCAGTAAATTTGAAAGCAAGAAGATCTGAATTCAAATTCTGCCTTTTACATTTCCTAGTTGCATGACATTGGCCATATCATTTAATCTCATGGAGTTTCAGCTTCCTCATCTGGAAAATAAGGCTAATAATCCCAGCAGGACCAACCTCCTAAGGAGGTAATTCATGTGAAGTGATTTGCAGACTTTAAAGCATTCTATAAATGGCAGACGGTTTTACTAGAATAATTATTTTTTTTAATTAATTAAAAATAACTTATTTTAAAACTCAATGAGGGATTGAGATCTTCTCCCATATCACTGTTAAAGTCAATGAATGGGGTAAGGGGAGAATGGTAAAGCTAGGTTACATACATTATAAAAGCATCCTTTATAACTACAGAATTACTAGAATTCTTGAAGCTCATCATGCTGCTTATAGTTTCCTAAGGAGGAATGATAGCAAATGATGTCACTAAACCATGATACAGTGGGATATTTAAAGGTCTATGGGAATGGAGTGGAGGGAGATGTAACATCCTGTTATGGAGTTGAGGGGATCAGGGAAGGTTTCATGGAGGTGGTGGCATTTGAACCAAAAGTTGGGTAGGAAATAAAAGCAAATGATGAGCAGGATTTTGACATACAGAGATGGGGAAAGGCATTCCATGTGGCTCAGGCACCTGGATGTGCTACCCACATACAAGGTCAGTTTTCAGCTAAAATTATGTGAGGGTGATTTTCCTCACCATGACCAAAAGAGCCAACATGGTGCTTACCATGACGGTCAGCAGCCCCGTCTTCATAAACAGCAGAAACCACGATTTTCCCAATTGGAGAGTCGACACCACCTTCGACTGCCAGATCTAAGGAGCCTTCCTGAATGGAGGAAAAGAAAGAGAATGGGACACCTGGAGGGACCTGCAGCCCATGAGTGATGGGGATGTAGTGATGGGGCATGGATTCCCAGATGTAGACATTAGAGGTGATCTGGGTCCAAGTCCTTATGGGGAGTTTTATAGTTTACAAAGTACTTTCATTGTGGTTTTTCACACAGTGCATTCTGAGAAACCCTCCCGTTGTCCTCTAGTCTGTAGGGCGATAACCAACTGCAGGAAATTAGTAAGGATAGGTGGAATAGACCGGCCACCCTGACCAAACACTTTCTTTGAACATTAACTTGGAAAAAGGTTAATGATTTGCCCAAGCTCCCACAGTTAATGACAGAGCTTTGAGGGACCAGCTCCTGGAGCAGCGTTCTTTTCACACCATTATACTGCCCTCTGGGTTTTAGGTTTATTTTATTTTTCATGGGAAAAATAACTGGGTGAAATGAGTCGATCACTATTAAAAACAGTTCTGCAGTTTAAAAGTTGAAGGACCTCAGAAGACCCTGCCTCCCCAAGGGCCCTAAAATAGAAACAATTTGCGTCAGAAAGGGTCCCAAGAGCCCAAGGAAAGCTAAGGCTGGATTTCCACCTTGCCACTCCCATCTGGACTACAAGCAACAGAAGGGGCTTCACCATCCTAACTTTATTGAATTACAGGATCCTAGAATTGGATAAGATGGAAGAGTTAATCAATTCTAGCATCTTCCTGATGCATTATCACTCCTCCCCATACATACAGTATATCTCTGATGAATGGCCAACTACCCTCTGTTTATATTACTTAGCAACAGGAGGAACGGTGTGCAGAGCACTGGACCTGGCGTCAGGAAGAACTGAGTTCAAATCCAATCTCAGACACCTAATGGCTGTGGAACTTTGGTCAAGTCATTTATCCTATGTTTGCCTCAGTTTTCTCAGCTGTAAATATATAGCTATAATATATAGTTATATATAATATAATATATAGTAAATATATAGATATAATAATAGCACCTATGGGGACAGCTAGATTCCACAGTGGATAGAGCACCAGCCCTGAAGTCAGGAGGATTTGAGTTCAAATCTGGTCTCAGACACTTCACACTTCCTAGCTGTGTGACTCTGGGCAAGTCACTTAACCCCAATCACCTTAGCAAAAAAAAAAAATAATAGCACCTACCTCAAAGGGTTATTGTGAAGATTAAATAAGATGATATTGGTAAAGTACTTAGCACAGTGCCTGGCATTGCACAAAGTAGGTGCTATATAAATACTACTACTACTATTACTATTATTTCTACTTTTGCTGCTACTGCTACTCCTACTACTACCACAAATGATTATTTATAGAAGCCCAGGATAAACTTTGATAGTTATCAATGCCTTTGCCAGAGCATGGAAGAGAAACAAAATAGAGAAGAGGGAAAAGAAGCACTTAATAAATGCTTGTTGGAAAACACAACAATAGGAAGATAGAGAGAAGGAAGGTGACCCAAACCATCCCAGATCTGGGGATCCCAGGAAGGCTTTTAATCTTCTGGAAAGGAGGAGGAGGAGTCTAGAGCTTAGCTGAATTCTCCCCATCTCCACCCCAAAGGAGAAAATTCATCTTATTTCTTTACATGGTTTCTAGCACATCGGAGGCCCAAATATTTCCTCATAATAATGGGGATATCTGGATGGTCTAAGGATTGGGAAATAAGAACTTTCACTACATCACCAAAATATGTTATGAGAAACTTGGGGGATCAAGTCCGCAGCAGAAGGGGAGTTGTCCTTCCAAGTCATGTCACAGGACACAACTTTACTGGGTGACAGAGTAGAGATATTGTCTGTAGGCACTTAGGGGAACAGGTTAGGAAGTCACTCAAGTCTACTATGTATAAGAAAAGTATGGCTGAATTGGGACAGAGAAAGGTAGATATTTCTCTCTGCCTCAGGGGCAGCATGGTGGCCACAATATGATTGCCCTTGAACAAGGCCCTACCCAAGTAGCTGTATTACCTTTTTAATCCGTAAAAGCCGGACATCTTTCCCCATGATCTGCTCTGGGAGAAACTGGAAAGAGAGACAATATGAGATCTTTGAATATTAATGGAAAAATTGGACGTGGAAAAGAAAGTGTCAGTTGAGGGAACAGGATTTCTTGAATAAGAAGCCATAAACCTTTCAAAAACCCATGCATATGTACATACCACCACCTCCAACTTAATCCAGTCACAATCATGGATCCTTACTCCAGGATCATGGCAAGTGCATTACAAACTCTTTTGATCCCTCCCCAGACCGTTACAAAAACAAGATAATTCAGGTTACAAAGCATATAGCTGCACACACATCAGCTGGACTGTGAGCACAGAGTAAGGGATTCAAATGTTTTCAAGATTCAGGACTCTTTCTTTGGCAGGCAGTCAACAAAATCTTACCTTCACATTCCTACCTGGTCTTTCCAGGGAGTGTATGTATCACTCTGGCCCAATGTCAGCAGCCCTTGTGGATCGCCTCAAACCTGGGCTTACCCTTTATACCCATCTCTCCTCCCTCCCTCCACCTTCCCAGGGAAGCCAAGGGCATCCGCTTCTTACCATGGAATAAGGGTTAAAATCTTCCTCATATTTCCTGAAATCCTGGAGACAAAGAAAGGAATTTAGGGGAGGGAATAGTCTTTCTCACAGGACATGGAATTCAGAGAAGATTGAGCTCCAAAGGTGCTGAAGCAAGCTCAGGAATGCAAGGACAATAAGAAAAGGATGCACAGGATGGCAGAATCAAGCAAAAAGCAGAGAGGTCTGGGCCAAAGGGGAGGGAGAAGGTGAGTTTTATTCCCTTCACAGGCAGAGCAGCTCCAACCTGACTAAGAGTTGAGGGAAAGAAGGTGGCCAGAAAAAAAAAACCCGAAAATCCTAATGAGTAAAATGATTGAAAGCAGTGATATCAAACTCTAATAGAAAAGATCCACACATAAAAACAGATCCATACATAACAGAATAGATCCATACATAAGGATACCTGCTGGCCACACACTGACTTAATTTTTTAAAATGTAATGTTATCCAGGTTTTGTTTGTATTTTTATTTATTTAAAAATTGCATTTTAATCCAGTTCTGATCTTACTGGAGAATATTGTCAGCTACAGGCAGTCTTGGAGCCTTATGTTGGATAATTCTTATGTAAAGGATACCAGGAAGACCCTTTTGCCCAAAGATACTTTCCTTAAAGTGTGACCCAGAAATTTAAATTCCACTATGAGGGACTCATTTCTTTGACTCTGGAAAGTTTTTCAATCTTGGAGAATCCTTAGAATGAAACTCTGATTACTAAGAAAGCTTAACATTTAAAGATCTCTATCATAGGGGCAGTAAGGACTACTAGCTCCTGTGATAGTTATTTTTCCCCTTATGAGACTATCGCTCCCCAAGGGGAGGTACCCTATTTTATTCAAAAAGCTCTGTATTCCTAAATGGGCTGTGCACATTATAGTCACTCAGCAAATGTCTATTGAATGAATGAAGCTAGAACATTCTTGTGGCTAACTGTTTTTGTAAGATGTCTTCTGATCAATAGAACCACTTTGTGGAGAAGGATTCCCTAGGGAGAGATCCCTGAAGGAACTGGACTAAGGGAAAAGAAGAAAGGACCCAGCCTGAGAGTATTCAATTAAATTAAATTGAATGAATATTTACTAAGAACAGTTTATCTGTAGCAGAAAATAAGAAATTTAGATAAGTGGACACCTTTGTTCTCACGCTATTTAGTCTAACGAAGGAATAGGGTAAATATGATATGACAGCTGTAAATGTCATATAAAGACATAAGTACATTTTAGGGGGTCATAAATTGTATGAAAAGCATGACTGAAAAAAAATGAGCTGGCCACTTGGCAAGAGTGATGGATAATTGATGACCAGAACAATTAGAACAGTAGAATTAGAATTTTTCATTGTTATTTTAGTGATACCAAGAAAACATAAAATCCCTGGACATTGGGTGGTCTCCTGAGAATGAGCTTATGGGAGGCCAGGGATGAGAATTGTACAAGATGGGCCAACTTGGACAGGTAGAGATCTGCACTGCTGGAGGAGATACCCACATCAGAGACTATTGGAATACACAATATCATTTAATGTAATTTGCAAGTGATCCAAAGCAGGTAGCAGCGTCACTAATGGTAATTATAGAAAAGAATAGAATGGAAACCATCATCAGAGACATGAATATCACAAGAGAGAGAGGAATTAAGATTGAGAATGAATAGCACCTATAGGTAAATATATTTACTAAATATAGGACTTTCTCATTGGTTCAAAGCCTCATTTGTTTCAATTCCTGGACATTTTTAGTGGTTCTAACTTGGATGACTTTAAATTAGCTCACAGCTAAGATTCTGGAATGGTGTGAGTGGGAGAAGTACATGAGAGAAAGATTTCCCATCATCTCCTCTCTACCCTTATGTTCTAATCTGGGAGAAAGAACTAGTTTTCTAAGCATCATTGGACGGCAAAGTGATTTTGTAGAAAACAGTTCTGAAGTCTTTAAGGAAAAATAAATATATACCTCAGTGAAAACACACACACACACACACACACACACACACACACACATCCAAATCCCATTTTTCCTATACAGAAAATAGAGAAGAGAGAAATCGGCCCAGCCTGGGTCTAGTCCATTTCTTAATGGACTAAAATGTATCAGAGTTGAAGATTTTTGGAGGAGTTAAGACTGACCTAATGGAAGGAAGAATCAAGAAAGAGAGATAAACATCTCAGCAGACGACTATGGGGAGCCTACAGGGAGGCATCACTGGACACCAGCAATCGTGGCTAGTGTAGAAATAAATGAAGTCAGAGAAAGAGTTGATGCACAAACATAGATATCCAGGGGAAGCAGACACAATAATTCAGAAAGCACTGCCCCATGGGGATCAGAAACCTGAGTGAATAATGTCAGATTTAGCAGCAAAGAGATGTGACCATGGATGGGAAGTTTGGAGACTTGGATTCTTATCTGAGCTTAGCTATTGACTGTGTCACCCCAATCAAATCACTCTGAGAGTCCTTATCTATAAAGTCACAGTGTAAAAGCAGATGGCCTCTGTATTCTCTGACCAGAAAGGGAGGGGTGGGGAACACCTCTATTCTTTTCCATAATTCAAAGCAAGGAAAGAACCATCCTATTTACTAGAAATCAACAAAGCCTTCCTGAATAGGGTCTGTGACAATGCAGACTTACGGGTAGCTCAGTTTTAATGTGCGGATGTATGAACATCCATACACATATGTTCTGAGTCTCTAAAAAGAAAGTTTTTCAGAGAAATATAGAGAACTCTTTGCGAACCTTCCCAACAACGAAATCCCATTTTTTTTCAGTTGCCACAAAGACTGAAATGAAAAACTTTAGAGTAGATTTTTCTACAGCACAAGGTTACAATTCTTGTGAAAAAGATCTGGGGGTTCTGGTGGAGTGTAAGCTCGATAAAAGTAACAGAGACACAGCAACTCCTTCCCTCCTTCCCACTAATGTAATATTAGGATGCAGCCAGGAGATGTCTGTCTGTGGGCAGAGCTCGAGTGAGATCCTGAATGGGATCGAGGCTGCAGACTCATCCACCCCATCCAGAGGCAGAGAGTCCAGAATAAGGCAGATGAAGGCCCTGTGGTCAGACCTTACAAGAGTATTATATGCAGCTGTCTGAGTATTTTAGCAATGACACTGACAGATTGGATAGCTTCTAGACGAGGGCATGTAGGATAGCTAGGAAACGAGAAACCAGAGAAATATGAAAATCACTTGAAGGAAGCGAAGCTGTCTGATCTAAAACGATTTAGGGAAAGGTAATTTTCAAGTACTCGAGGGCCTGTCATATGGAAGAGTGATCGGCCCTGTTAGATCTGACCCCAGAGAACAGAACTTCAGTAAGAATGAGTTCAGACTAAGGAAGAATTTCTGAACTGTTATTTTTCCTCAAAGACGGATCAAGCTTCCTCATCAGGGAGTAAGTTTCTCAAGTGGAGAATGGGGTATCTAGGGGTATAATAGAAGGAATCCCTGGGATTCTGTAAGTCTCCCTCCTATTAAACAGAAGCAGAAGGACAATTTCCTCCTCCCAACCGCAACCTCCTATATAGAACATCCCTTCCCTGCCCCTATGTTGTCCATAGCTTTGGGTCTCCCATCCATTCACAAGCAAATGGACATTGGGGTCTCTAGCTTTTGCTAGGAGGCTCCAATTTACCATGATCCCATGGGAATCCCAGGGGTACCTACTGATGCGCATTTAGATAGCTCAGGACTAACCCATCTAGACAGAAACAAGACGGGCCACACTGGGGGAAAGAAGAGGAAAATGTATAACTTTTTTACTTTTCTGAACGGTGACTGGTAAACCACCATCCTTTTCAGCATCTCTTGTGGCTGCCAAAGAAAAGAACATTTCCAAATTGGATGTTAATCCTCTCCACCTGTACATGTACATCAAGACCTGCCTGCCCCCTAGTGTCGGATACCCACTCCCAACCCATTGGGGTCGGTCCAGCTCAGAGGCAGCCCCTCCTCCCAAGTCATTGCTGAGGAGCCTGGGTTTTGGCCAAGGGCAGAACCACTCCTAACAATCATTTTCTTACTTTGATTGACGTCTGATTTCTTTTGTGGTTAAACTGATTTTCTCCCTGGTCTGTGTTAATCTATTAAAGCTGCCCAATACTGTGTAAGTAAGAGAAGGCTCATTTCACTGAATTAATTGCAAAACACGAGGTCTATGTTTAAAAAAAAAAAAAAAAAGCTTTCATATACTGAGTGAACTCTTCTCCTCTGGAAGCTGATACTATAGTTAAAACCAAAAATAATCTAAGTGATGATACATAACCTTTCCTGACATTTGGGTAGGGTTTCTTTGGAAGTTAAATAGAAAATGCTTTCACTGATCTTATTAGACTGAGCGAATAAGCACTCGGTCTATATTCATGGGGCTGGCTGGTTCTAGTTATATTATACACATGGGTAGGGTGATTCTATATGTAGGACAACCATTTTTGACTGAGGGTATGTGAATGTGAGTGCTGCAGGGACAGAAAGACATGTGGCTGAATTGATCCTAAGTGAAGTGAGCAGAACCAGGAGATCATTGCATGTGGCAAGAACAAGATTATGTGATGATCAATTCTGATGGACTTTTTAACATTGAGGTGATTCAGGCCAGTTTTAATGATCGTGACGGAGAGAGCCATATGCAGCCCGAGAGGGGACTGTGGGACTGAGTATGGACCACAACATGGCATTTTCATTTTTTGTTGTGGTTTGCTTGCATTTTGTTTTCTTTCTCATTTTTTCCCTTTTGATCTGATTTTTCTTGTGCAGCATGATAGTGGTGGAAATATGTATAGAAGAACTGCACATGTTTAACATATATTGAATTATTTGCCATCTAAAGGAGAAGATAGGGGGATGGGAGTGAGAGAAAGATTTGGAGCACAGGGTTTTGCAAGGGTGAATGTTGAGCACTATCTATGTATATGTTTTGAAAATAAAAGCTTTAAAAAATAAAAAAATGAAAGACATATATAGCCAAGTCCTTGGTCACCATTGATGAGATGGGTCACATCTTTACTCTCTCACTTCTCTGGCCCACCTATAATCAGTCTATCGTCATTCAACAAGCATTTACTAGGATTTAACTATGGACCAGGCACTGTGCTGGACACTAGAGATGCAAAGACAAAAGCAAAATACTCCCTGCCCTCAAGGAGTTTACATTCTTCATGGGACCCCCAGGACAGGTGGGGTTAAATTGAACAGAGGAAGTGAATTTGCTTCAAGCATTTCTCCAGACCATCAATAATATCAAAGTTGATGCATTTTTAAGATGTAGAGAGGGGCCAAGGTTCTTGATGACTTCCTCAACAGAAGTCAGGCTCTAGTAGACGGCACTATGATAAAAAGGACTTTAATCGTGGGCCTGATGATAGATTATACGTCTACTATCCAAGGATCAATCATAGAAGTTCAGAGAAGTTATCACCAAAGGTTGGCTACATAGTGATGAGAGTTATTTTTGTTGGATTTGGGATTTTATTTCATTTTCTTTTTTTGGCTATGGCAGCTCATGAAATCATCTAACCCAGACTTAAATCAATGGAGGGATTCACACCAACCAAATCATATATTAATACAAGCATTTTTCCTGGCAAGGTCAAGATTCTGACATTTAGAACTGCTAACAGAGGAGACTGTTCTAACGGAACTGGACCAGTCTTTAAACTCATAAAACATACTGCGGGTCTCATCACACCAACAGATCCTCACACACAGAACTTGGGAGCAATGGCCCCTGGCCAATGAGCACGGCAGGTCATATTGGCTGGTTTTCCCTGGAACTGGGCTTTGACCTTCCCACCACAATAAAAGAACCTTCTTTTCATCTGCAGGACAGTGGCCTGCATCTCAGGACTTGGATCGGAGAGTGCAGCCCACACAGGGAACTGAAGGGGCTTACCAAAACCTCGGATCTGACCACTGGCCTGCCAACGAAGTTGAAGTCATAAGGAATCATGACGGGTTTGGAGATGGTGGACACACCGGGACCTCGCGGGGGCATCGGACTCGGACAAAGTAGCTAGGAGGGGTCAATTCAAGAGATAGTCTCACTCGGTGGCTGTAGGGACAGCCTAGATCACTCACAGCACTGATGGCATCCTTCAATGTCCATGCAAACCCACAGAACTAGTCTGGGTCACTGCTCCTGCTTATCCTTAGAAACTGGACACAAAGATGACCTCAAAGAGGCCACATTTAACTACTTGGATTGAAACTCAAAGCTACTGAGGGGATCTTAGGAGGTGAAGGCCTTAGACTGTGGTTAATGGTTTTCTGCTGAGCTCGTCTCATCTGTCTCTTAAGAGAGTACCCTTAAAGGCCCTTCTACTCCACGGTGGCAAGAATAATCCCTTTTTTGGAAGCCTCCTTTCCTGGGAAAGTTATTTCCCTTATTGGCATTGAGGATCACTGCATTTAAAGGCAGAAGGGACATTAGCAAATACAATAATATTAATTTATTATTAATGAGTATATTGAGCTTTTAATATTAATTTATTATTAAGTATACCATACTTATTATAAATTTCTTATTAATAAGTACATTATACTTATATTATTTATTATTAATTACCAGAATATAGTTTACCTCTTCACATTTTGCAGACAAGGAAAGTGAGGGCCCATTGCTTTAGCACTGAAAGCAATTTTGGAGGCCCTGAAGTCCAAGTCCCTCCTTTTAAAGATGGAGAAATGGAGACACAAAGAAATGAAGTGAATTCCCAGGCTGATATATGTGGTAAATATTTTAGGCTGGATTTGAATCCAGATCTTTCTGATTTCCAGATCCAATGCTGATGTGGCCTAACCCAAATCACAGAAGTTAACAGTGGCAGAGTCAGATCTTCTAACTTCAAATCAAGAGCAGTGGTCACTCTATTGTATTGTCTTAGTACTTTAAAGCTTTCCCTCATACCATTCCTGAAAGTTAGCATAAGTATTATCATTTCTATTTTGTAGGTGAGTAAACTGAGGCTCAGAATCACATAGTGTGAGAGGGGAAATTTGAATCTAGATCTTCTGAATATATCTAGTCCAATCTCATTTGACAGGAGGGGATGCTCTGGTACTATATCTATTCCAGCGGTGCTTCCCTTTAGTGGTACTCTAGTGCTAATTACTCTCTCCTGTGTTCAGATGAGGATGCTGTGGCCCAGAATGTTGAAGTGACTTGCCCACTATGGGTAGTAATAAACTAGAAGACTCATCCATAAATGATCTTTCAGCTCTTGGGGGGTGGAGAATATAAAGGGGAAGGAAGTGGGGTTAATCCTAAGAAGCCTTCATGGGGCAGTTCTGACCCAGGCAACCTTTGTAGGACTTCACTAGATAGTGAAACGTGCTTGTTTGCAGATGGGACCTAAAAGAGCTGAGGAATATAATGCAATTCCTGAGGCAGTTCAGTATCATGGATAAAGGGAACTTTCTTGAGGGAAATGCTAGCCATAGTGGGGTCTAGGGCAAAACATGAGAGGTCAGAATTTGACAAAAATGTCCAATGGGAGCCATAAAAGATGGGACAGTCTGCACAGGTGGACACAGCTCTGCAAAGGGGCTACCGGGTTGGGCTTTCCATCACCTTGTCCTTGACCCTGAGGGCATAGTGACTACACATAAGGCTCAGTGGAAAGCTTTGCTCTTGGTCAAAGTGAAGATACACATGGGATCTAATTCTGCTATTATCCTTTGTCCTTAATCTATATAACAATCTCCACCCTCTCCCCCCAAAATCATTTCCAGCTCTTTAAAGTGTGAGACTGTTTATCAGCTTTTGAGAGATTCTAAAACCAGAAGCTCTTTAAGCTTCTCCGTGTCCTGACGAGAATCCCCAATGTCAAGGCCTTTGGAACGAGAGCTTCATGTCACTCAGCAACATTTCTTTGGGGACTTGAAGCTCTATCCAGTGAGACTTGCTGACAACATGTCAGAATATTGTAGCCAGAACATAGGGGTCACGTTGGTTGCCCGAGGACAGAAATTGTTTCATTTTTGTCTTTGCATCTCTAGTGCCCAGGATGGTGCTGGACACCTTTATTTTCCATTTTCTCCCCCGTTTTCTCTCCCCCTTCAATTCCCTCCCCTGTGACTTCATCAGTAATGAAGAATTTCAGGTAAGGAAATTCTTTCTGCTGATGCATATTAGCAACTGTTAGGCAATTTGTAAACTTAGCTAGCGGCCCAGGACACTGGCAAGTTAAGTGGCTTGCCCAACATTGCACAACCAGAATGCGTCAGACACGGGACCTTGAATCCAAGTCCTTCTGACTGTAAAGACCAGTTCTCTGTCCTCCAAGCTAAGTATCTTGCATTGCGTTTTGTACAAGTGAGGCCCTGGATTCTATCCCAGGCAACTCCATTTATTTACTCTTGATGCTTAAGGTCTTAGAATCCAGCAAGTATTTCATCTTTGAACACTATTTTAAAAGGCTACTTGGCCCAGAGGATAGAGAACCTTCTACTTCATACATGCTTGCTGAATGAACGAATGAATCTAGTCCAATCTCATTTGACAGGCGGGGAAACTGAGGCATGGGAAAAGGAGGGGAGTTGCTTAAGATCACACAAATTAGTGGGAGAACCAGGATGGAATCTAAGTCTCCTCAATTTGGGGCTCCGGGACATGGATCAGAATCCCAGCTCTGCCTTTCCTGCCCATGGGAACTTGGCAAAGTGACCTCAACCCTCTGAGCCTGTTTCCTCACTGGTAAAATGAGGATTGAACAATGTGGTTTTTAAGGTCAAACCCAAGGTCCCTTTCAGTTCTCAGTTCTTTTGGTTATTGCAGCATTCTAGCTGCAACCCTCCTGAGGACTTTGGATGAATGTATCACCTTGACTCTCTCTTGCCACATAAACATTGCCATTCCTTTTGGTGCTACTGTCTCAGGGGAAACTCTTCATCATCTAAATATGAGAACAAACATCAAAGTGTGTGGGGGGGGGAGGGTGTCTGTCCCTCCACGTCACACTCATCCACCTTCCCGGCAGATTGTCTCTGGCTGCCTGGTCTCGCTTTGGGTATAGGATCTGGGACCTTCAATTCTAGGCTCACATCCTGACTCACCAGCATGGAAGTTATACAGAAGAGTCTACAGCTATTTTCTTGAGAACTGTGTTATCTTAATTGACTCCTGACTGTCCCACAAACCCTTGTCTTTCCCTCCAGCCATTACTCTCATGCCAGATCATGCAGGGACCCAAATGCATGCAGGGAAGGGTCAGTCACAAACTTCCCACAAACAGCTGCTACCTCTACAAGAAACCCCCTCCTTTAGTTGGTAAGGGCAGGTCTGGTATCTGGCCACAGAGACCATCTCAGAGGTACATTTTATTTCTTCTAGGATGGATTGAATGATTTGTCTTTTCCCTAAGGTTCTGATTTATCTATAAATAGTTCAGGAATGACTAAAAGAATCAAATTAACTATCTTTTATTTCCTAAGAAATGTCACACATTAACCGCACTGAAAACATTTGAATTTGTGGTACTCAGTTTGAAAATTTCAAAATTACTGGATATCAGAGCTGGAAGGACTTTAATTAGCCTCTAGTCCAGAGGTATCAAATTCACTGGGCAATGGGGCTGAATCAGATTGAAATGTAATTGGGAAATGTTCAATAAAATAAATGGAAATACAAAAATCCCCAAGGATAATAAGATGATAATAAACTAATAAGCCCACAGGAATCTCTTTCTATTTCAATTTGACCTTATAGTTCTCAGCCTGCAGTTTATTTTATTGAAGAGATTCCTAATGTGGTCCACAAACTTAAAAAAAGATAGCTATATTTCAATTTGTAATTCTTGGGTACTGTGTATCTTGTAATTTCTTGTCATAATAATCTTGTAATTTCCTTTGTAATTCTATGGGTTTTGTTTTAATTTCAGGTAAGGAAATTCTCCCTGCCGATGCACATTAGCAACTGTTGGGCAATTTGTAACCTTAATGAGTGGCCTAGGACACTGGCAAGTTAAGTGGCTTGCCCAATGTTGCACAATCAGAATGTAATTCTATGGGTTTTATTTTGCTTTATTTTATCATTCTGAGAAGGGGTCCTTAGCTATCAGTAGAATCTAAGAAACAAAGAAGGTTAAAAATCTCTGGACTATTGAGTTATTGCAAGGCAAGCATAGTTATATTGCAATAACACAGAGAGTAGGTAATTCCTATGAATCCAGATATCATCATCCCAGATGCTAATAATACAGTGTGAGGAGTTTGTGAGGAGTTTGTAGAATTTGGCCTTAAAAGAACATCCTGGTGCTTGAAAAGGTGGAGAACCACTCGACCTAATATGAGCTCTTCTTTTTCATACATGGGCACTCTGAAATCCAGAGGTAAGTGAATTTCTGAGTCACGCAAATAAGGTTTCCTTTGAACTCTTTCTTCTTGGGCTGGCAATTAACCATAAACTTTTGGGGAATATTCTTCCAACTATGTAATTCCAACATTTACACAGGAATATAGCCACTCTATCCTTTGAAAGACTAAGACTTATTTTTATGTATTTTGTTTTTACTGGGGAGGAGTTTCCCATATTTTCAGTAGCTGACCTTGTGCAAAAAGCTTTATCTCTTACCTAATATAGCCTTGTAATTAAGTGCCAAAGGTTAGTGGCCCACACCAGCCTGCCCCTTTTGAGAAGAAACACAGAGGGAGGAACGAATGAAAACTTGCAAGGATGAACTAGCCCATCACACTCGGCCAACACATGCAACATGCACACAATATATGGATACTGCAGGTGCTTTCAGAAAATCAAAGGTAGCGTCTTTTTCTCTTGACTTTTCAGATACAGTCTAAGGAGAGATGTCAAGAGAGTCTCCCAGTCATGCAATGCTGAACACAGAGTGTACCTTTGGAGTTGGAGAGAAGCTCCGTTCGGGGAGAGGGGAGCTCACAGGCTTCCCAGTATAGTTTTTTAGTTCCCAGTCTTCCACAGGTTCAGTGGAATCTCCAGAGTGGAGACCATGGTTTACTAAGGCTTCTTCCAGGGCAGAAGGGAGTGAGCGGGATAGGTTGAGGTCCAGAGTGGGAACCGACGGAGGGGGAGGGAGTGGGGGTGGTGGGCGCCGGACCCAAGTGGAAGATGAGGACCCCTGGCCAGCTGGTACAATGACAGGGGGTGCCGAGACCTTGGAGGGAGGGTTAGGGGTTGGGGGATGGGGCATCACGGGCAGCGCAGAAGGTGGTGGTAGAGGGGCCGGGCGCTTGGGAGGGTAATAGAACATATCCAGAGGAATGTCATCAAGATCGGTGGTATGGAGGTGCAGGCCACCGGCGAAGCGTCGCAGGGGTGGGGCCAGGAGAGTCACGGAAGTTGGGGGGCTGGTGGTCATCTGGGGGAATGAAAAATCATTGAGGGGCTTTTTCAGTCCCAGGACAGGTTACCAGGTAGATATACCAGGGACCCACCCTAGCCAGAATTGATGACGGCTATAATATCAATGTTTCTAGGGACAAAAACTCAAATCAGCATCCTGGCAGTAAGCCTTCTCATATAGGAGCTCATGTACTACAGAGCAGCCATCACTGAGCTAACTCAGAGATGACACATGTCTCTGAGAGCGGAGGTCAGTTCCAGATTCCTGGGATTATGGCCATTGTGGGGGGGGGGGAAATTGGAGTGGCCTGGGATTTGTGGGAAAGTCTGGTACTCTTGTCTGCTCGCACCTCCCAGACCCTGATCAGGATGGTTTCCAAAGGCAATCAGGAGGAATGACTGGTAATAATTGCTGCCTGCTGGTGCTCCATGTCCACACTGACGTGGGCAAAGGCAGTAGGGATTGCCCCACATTTCTGGGAGTTACTAGGTCATTACTGAGGGACCTTTGCCATGATCCCCAGGGAGGCAGCAACAATCTTGGGGGAGAGACTGTGCACTGTTGGGACCAATATTGCTCAAGTCATTCAGTACCTCAGTGGTCCCAGAACTTCTGCTGCTGCTGGAACTCTTGAAATAAATAAAGCCACTGCGTAAGGTGTGGATGGGGCAGGGATGGGGCTTTTTAAACTATCGTTCTCAACCCCATATGAGGAGTATAACTGAATATGGGAGCTGCAAAATTAAGATTTATTATCAGTGAATGTTTGATTTGTATATCGATTTTAAATATTATGCACTTAGGATCACATACAAATTTTTCAAGCAAAGCGGTTGGAAATGGAAAAGGTTTAAGAAGCCCTGCTGGGAGACATCCAGCTTCTGATGTATGATAATCAGATGGGTTTTAGGAAGTCTTCCCTTCTAATTGCCTTTGTTTCATCTCAGTTTGCTGCCCTTGCCTAAAATTCTACCATCACAGCTTTATTCCTTCAGAGCAGGGCAATGACTCACATAGAAAATACCCTTAGTCCTCAGAGGGATAACATGATGATCACGTTAGCTTAAATTGGTCCATCTGCTCCTTTGCACTGGATCAGTGAGCAGAGATTGAGTGAGAGGAAGGGGCCATGGGTATCTAGGAGGGGCATGTTCCCATGGTTTTTAAGGTTTCAATACTGCTGCTAAAGGGGCTAGTCCTGGAAAGGAAACAGGGAATCTCCTTGCCGGCCGAGTATATGGTCAGAGAGGGTATCGAGGGGTGTGTTACCTCTGAAAGCTCATTCTCCGCGGAAGAGATCTGCTCTAGGCGGGTCTGACATAGCCTTTCCACCCAGTACTGAATCTTTTCCGATTCTTCTAGATCTTCTCGCTCAGTCTCCGACACCTGGGCCATGGGACACCCCCCGCCAGATCATAAATATCACCCTTCCAACCACATGCAGTTTTATGTCACAAAGAACTAGGTTCTCCAAAGACCTCCAGGGGACAGAAACTGCCCAGAACTCTATTCTCTCATAGGATCATGGAACTACAGATTTAGAATTAGAAGGAATTCTAAAGATCATCTGGTCCAAGTTTTTCACTTTACAGATGAGAAAACTAAGGCCCAGAGAGCCTGAGCTACACAATAAGTAGGTAGTAGAGTCAGAATATGAACCCAGTACCTTTGACCCCAAATCTAGGACTCTTTCCCCTGTACCACTCTCTACTTAATCACTTTGGCATTTTGGTTCCCAGAACTGTTAACAAGAAGCAGACTGGCATTATTTTTAGTAGCCAGGGAAGTGAGTTAAGATAACTCAACCCCATCTAGAAAAGGATTACTTGCCATGTAATTCTGTTCTGGCATGTCTTGGAGAGAGGCAGGCTAACCTCAGGCTCACACCTTGGCTAGGTGTGAGATAATCTCAGATTTTCATTCTAGTCAAAAGGGGACGCTTAGATTTATATTCTGGGAACAATGTGGAGAAACAAATCAAGACTTACTCCAAAGAGGGATAGCCTCAGACCTGAGGACCCCAGGCTTATATTCTAGGAACAGTGTGTGGGGAAAATCCTAGACTAACTCCAAAAAGGGATAGCCTCAGACCTGGGGACACACACATAGACATATTCTAGGAACAGTGTGGAGAAACAAATCCTAGACTAACTCCAAAGAGGGATAGCCTCAGCCCTGGGGACACATAGACATATTCTAGGAACAGTGTGGAGGAACAAATCCTAGACAACTCCAAATAGGGATAACCACAGACTTGGGGAAACCTAGGCTTATATTCTGGGAACAGTGTGGGGGAACAAATCCTAGACTAAGTCCAAAGAGGGATAGCCTCAGACCCAGGCCTTGGGGGGAAGGACAAGAAGTTAAGCTCTAGAGGGGCTACCTCAGCATCAAAAAACAAGACATGTACCTCCTGGGCTAGTCGGTTTATCTTCAGTTGTTTTTCCTTTTCCAGCATCTCTTCCTTCTCCTTATAAAGCTTTTGCTCAAATTCAATTTCCTTCTTGTGCTTCCTCAGCTCCTGCAGGCTGTCATGCTTAGATTTCTTCTTATCTTTCCCTTTCTGGGAGAGTGCAGTACGGTTTGTAGAACAGCACATAATGGGGAAGGTGTCCCCTCTAAAAGAGCAGCCATTCCCACAAACACAGCAGTACAGGCTCTCCTATCCAATCAGGATAGGAGCCAGGGGAGTGATTTAAGATCACTTGACCCCATCTAGAAAAGTTTACTTGTTATGTAATTATGTTCTGGCATGCCTTGGAAGGAGGTGGGCTAACCTTAGACCCACATCCTGGCCAGGTGTGGGATATCCTCAGATTTTTATTCTAGTCAGAAGTTCACTCCCTTTTGTACAAATTGCAAGACTGTAGAGAAGCAGGGGCTACAGTTACATGTATATTTTAGCTCCGAGAGAGTCTCTGACCACTTCCATTGCTCCTGGGTTTATCAGAAAAAAAGACTTAATATCCAGGAGTCAGAGAAATAATAGGCCATAGCAACCGTAACTACAGAGCTGGAAGGGACGGTGGAGATCAGCTATATCACATAAAGAAGTTGAGGGACATTATAAATCCAATAACTATCTGAGGTTGTGCTCTTTCTACACTATAAATCCAGGAGAAGCCCGGAAAATTTGGTAGAATTGGCAGAACTTGGCTAAAAGAGCTGCTGATCTCAATAAGAATCTTAAGCTGGAATAATTCTTATTTTAAATGTAAATATAGTTAAAATTCCGTATTTATATTTGAGAATTTGAAAAAAGCAGCAATAAGGTTAACTTAGAGTTGAGACTTCCTGACTTGTCTTACTCAAAAAAGGTTAGATTTGGAGTTTTTATTTTCAGTAGGGGTCAGGGGCAAGTCACTAAAGTCAGTGATGGTAGATTTTCTAACTTTTTAGAGTTTTCTCCTAGGGGTTCAGGGGGTGGGTGAAGTTACCTATAGAGAGAGGAGGGGTCTGATGGGGATGGGAAAGACAGGGTCAGTCCAGGGCCACTCCACAGCACACAGATGAAGGAAGTTCATAAGAGAGCTATAGATGGAAACATGGACCCAAATAAGGAAACATAATAGATGGAAACGTGGACTGAAATACTAGGTGGCAGATCACAGAATGTCAGTTGGAAGGGACCCAGAGGTCATCCACTTCAACCATCTGCCTGATAACATTATCTCTGATAGAGTTTCATGAAGTCTGTGTTTGAATAGCTCCAGTGATAGATTTTGATTAATTCTGCAAATGAGTCCCTTCCTTGCACTTGCTCAGGTTCTAACCTAGGGATCTGCAGCTGGCCTGAAATCCCAGGAGTCAGATAAAGGAATGCCTGATGTACTCTCATCACTGTCTGAATTAGTCTTAGTCCCTCCTCCTTCCTGCATAAAAGACAATTTCACTCAAGTGAGACACAGCCATTCCTAGAGCTTTCTTTTCTATTTTTATGAGAGCCTCATAATCTGGCTCTTACTCACATCACTTTATAGGTTCCCTTAGTTTTAGGTCCTAAATGGGATCACTCCTCTTCATTTTCTTGAGTGCCCACCATAAAGCATTTCTGTTATCATTGGGATCATTAACTTCATCTCAAAAATATCATATTGCACAATCCCATTTTGGGTCGTCAGACGTGGCTGGCTCTGAATGACTTTTGGCTATTTCCAAAAGTGAAATCCGCCCAAAAAAGGAATAATTTTTTGTTACCAATAGGCAGATTCAAAAGAAGCCTTGATGGCAATTCCAGAAGAGTCCAGAAATAGTTTGAAGAATGTTAGCATTGCTGGAACTAGGAGACTACTTTGAAGGGGCCACTGCTCTCTTATGATAACTATCTTAAGATAACTCTAGTGTGTACAGTTAAAAATGTAGTGATTCGACATTACAGTCATGTCAGACCACGGGGAAAACAGTGAATTTTTATAGCTCTTAGGACAAAGTACCCCACATTTATCTGTAGCTGCAGAATAGCAAGTCTTTGGGACCTAGAATCTAGAATTTAGTGTATTGTTTCAACTATCCCTTTTTTCCTCTATTTAGCTCAGATCTGGAATAATTCTTATTTTAAAGTAAATTATTTGTCTTCTTCCTCTCATAAAAAAAGAGTAAGGAAAATTATTCAAGTGAATAGGATATTTCCATTCGTAGATGTGGAAATTGATGTGGGGGGATTGGGAAGAGAGACTGTATAATTTGCCCTGGGTCACTCAAGCACCAGAGCTGCTAATTCTGGAAGGTAGCTTTCTTGAGACAGTATGCTTAATTTTCACTGGGATATGATTTTCAGAGACCAAATTATGTTGACCCAATGTTACTTATCTTAGCAGAAATATTTCTCTAATCTAGTGTCAGAAAAAGGACAATGGAGTTCTTAGGAGCCAGACAACGAGCAATAATATTGGGATATAAAATTAAAGGGCTTAATTAATGACAGGAGAAATGCTTTATGGTGGCCCTCAAGACAATATTACTGGATGCTTAGTGGCTTGGATGTCTCCAGGGACATCATCTTTGACACACAAGTTCCCTGGGTCTCTATAATCTGGCTGATTGCCACAGCTCTGACCCCAGTATAGTTTACAGCCTGCATATAAATACTTACAAATACTATGTATGTATTTCATTTTGCCTGCCTCCTCTCTCGTCTTAGGGAAATCTTGCCCTACTGTGGAAAAAAAATCCAGAGTTCTACATGCCCTCCTGCTCCCTGTTCTTATCAGGATGTAAGGCTGACTTGAAGGTGAATAATAATAAAAATAAGTCAATAGACATATAGAACTTTAAGGTTTGCAAAGCACTTTAGATATATTAATTCATTTGATTCTCACAATCACCTTGTGAAATGCTACTATTTTACGGATGGGGAAACTGAGGCTAAGAGCAATTAAGTGATTTTTCCAAGATCATACAGCTAGAAAGTGTCTAAAGCAGGATTGAAATCTGAGTCCATGTCCAGTACTTTTTCTACTCTGACAAGTTAACATTGATGTTAACTTAATAAACATAATGAACACTTTTGCAATGTCAGCTATTAGTTGTTACATATGAACCCTTCATCAGCTTCAGTGACATCCCCAGCCGTCATTGGCAAACCATTCAGAAGAAGGAGGTTTTCTGGAGAATGTTCAAAGTGGGCCTTTAGGGTGTTGCCATTTATAGGAAAGAGAAAAGAAAGGAGATTTGAAAGCCCCAAACTTCACAGCAAACTTGGCCCTCGGTTCTCCCCTACCTTTCTGATGGTTGGAAATTTGCCTTCGTACCGATAAAACCACCCAAAAGCTGGAAGCAAAGAACAAGGTGGTAAGAAAAATTCTGTGTAGGGTGCTCGGATGGCCTCCATTGGCAACTGCTGAAAATTCGTTTTCAAGGGAACTTGAGCGCATGTGCAATACAAAGAATAGCAGGCAAAATGTTAGCAGATCAAACAGAAACACGGCCTCTGACTATGGCCCTTGAAATCACCTAAAAATATCTGGTTTGCAAACCTGACCCAGTGCAAACACTCGAAGAGCTCTTTGTCCTGGAGATAAAGCCCTCCACAGCTGTCTCTCTCTGACTGGCATCAGATGTAGGTGTTAGGAGATCAAAGACTAAATATTGAAAGAATATTTGGATTTCTTTCCCTGAACCAGAACCAGCCAACAAAAACAAAGAGCAATTAAAAGAAAAACAACTTCCTCCTAACCCTCCACTAGATGGGTCATTGATCCAAGCAATGGCTCTGTCAGTGAATGCATTTGAGAACACAAAGGGACATGCACACTGCAAAGCAAAGTTCCTCGGTTTCCCCTACAGTGATTTTAGACATTTAAAGCAAGGACAATGATTAGAGTCAGATATGAGAGTCAGATGGTCCCTGGCTGAGGTACTGCCAACAAGAGTTGTAACTAGAGTGGAGTGAAGAGCCCAGAGCAAGCGGTACAAGGATACTTTCCTCAAGTGGTTGGAGGAACATGGGAGGCTTACACAAGGTAGAACACTCAGGCTCCTTGCTATGGAAAGTAGGATGATGAGAGCCCTAGTCCAAGAAGGACTTTGAGCTTCTTCTGGGAAGGACCTACATCATCTGTTCTGCTTGCATCTCCCTCACAGGGCTTGGACAGCTCCCAAACTACATTACCAGTTAGTATATACTGCCTGCCCCGAGTGAGACCCAGGGGTCAAGCTGACCATCAGGAGGAAGCAAGATGCAGTAAGCGTTAGCGTCAGGCAGGTGGGGGCTTAAGCAGGGACTGCCAACCTGCACTGGCTGATTCTTGGTCTCTCCGTTCAGGTCATCGTCAGCATGTGGCGGAGACTTCACCATGTTTTCATCTACTAGGGAAACAGAGGAGGAAGGAAATGAGGAGGAATGGACCCCAGAGATAACTCAGGGCAGCCTGGGGAGGGCAGGAGAGCAAACTTATTTGGGGCACTAAGGGGAGACTAGAAGCACAGGCTTCCAGAAGACAATGGAGGGGCGTGGATTAGGGGATGGGGACTTAGAACCGAGAATCAAGGGTTCTAGTTCTAAGCTAGACTGCTCATTCAGTGCAGGGTCATGGAAGTTTTGGTTTTTTATTTTCTAAAAATTCTCAGATGATTTCCCTACTTGTTTAAAAAGATATTAACTCTGCCAGCCTTCAGAAAATGAAGGTATTCCAGATACACAAGAAATATATTGGGATTCTGGGCCATAATTTGGGAGCTGAAGGACAGGAGGAGATCTGAAAATGGTGGATATAATTAATACTGATTCACAGACCCAGGTTTGATGGGACCTCGGGAGCCATCTGGTCCAGTCTGCTCATTTGATAGGAAATTAGACAAAAATTTGAGGAGTCACTGAGAGTCACTGATTCTTCAGAGAGTTTTCATTTCCCTTTTCCAGGGTTTCTCTCCTCATAAGAGGCATTCTAAGTTATTTCCTACAGGTAGAGAATGGGTGATCTCAGGGACTGGAAGAAAAGTTAGAATATTGAGGGGGAGGCCTTTGGGAGTGGGAATGAAGAGGGGTGAAGAATGGGAGAGTAACATTAATAACCAAACTATAAGGTTTTTAAACTCATATTTAAATGAGTCAGTCTTTATCCTGAAAACTCTTCAGAGTGTAGACATCATTTGATTCAGATGGCTTGGATGGTCACCTCTCTGGAGGCAGGAGGTGGGACCTTAGGCTCTCCTAACAGCCCTCCCCCAGGGGAAGGGAAAACTTCCTTATGGAAAGTGGAACCCAACTTTCCCTAGGAATGTCCTTGTTCCTGCTGAGTCAGAAAAGTTCTAATTAGATGCCTGGAAGGGCAGCCATGAAAACTTTGGGGAAGGTTGATATCAAACCCCCTTTCCAGTTCTATGTTATGGTAAGGATAGAAAATAAAGTTGCTCTCCTTAAAGAGCTTAAATTTTATGCTATTATCTAGGATAATGAGGTTTCAGATCCTTTATAACTCTTGTTTTTCTATAGAAAAACACACACACACTCACTCACAGAGCCTGGACCAGGGCCAATAATTCTGGGACTGGGGATATTGTGGCCTTATCTGAATGTGTTGGAAAGGAGAAAGGGATGAACTGAGTGGGTCCAGTTGGGTAACTACATTTCCTGAGTTATTGTCAATCAGGAATTAAATGGCTGAGCCTGGTATCTTAGCTCATATCAGCAATCTGCAGGAAACAGCTGCTGGGACTTATTTACAGTCCTAGAAAACATGTGTCCCAAGAAAACAAATTTAAAATATATATATATATATATATATATATATATATATATATATATATATCCAAAAAACCAGAGCCAAAGTAATTTGGTTCCTTCCTTTCCCCAGAAAATCTTGATTTGGTTAAACACCTAAACAGACAAATGGCCAATGAATGGGTTTTCATTTTGTTCCTGGCACAGCATGTCTGTGCAGGAGTCTGTCTCTAAGAAGGCATTGAACTGACCTAGGATTATTTTCCTGAGAACCAATTAAAATCGATTTCTCTTCTATTAAAGCTCTCATTTCACTCACAAAAGCAAATTAGCTCTAAGTCTTGAGAGCAAGTCATTCATCTAGGGCTTATCTCTGGCCGTATCCCCAACTAATATCAAACACCATTGAGCGTGAGATTTATGAATAGAGTTTTTGTTTTTTGGTGATGAAGTCAACTCATTATCAGAAGGCCATCTCTGGGCACCCTTCTCAGTCCTCATTGCTGTGTTCCTCTGAGACTGTTGACCCTGAAGGCACAGAACAATCATACTGGGCATCTCATGTGGGCAGTGTGACTTGCCCTGTCTTAGAAGCACACAGCCCAAGCCCTTAGGGCTAAGCTTGTCGCAGGCCCCGAGGAGGGCACTGAGCCTGTAGAAAACTGGGATTTTCCCATACCAACTAAAAATAACATGATTCACAGCTGCAGGATAAGAATAAAATCATAACCAGGAATCTTGGAAGATCTCTATGAAGCCGACAATAGAAAAAGCTGCATTTGACTTCCAGGCTAACTTTTCTGTTTTCTAGTCTCCCAAATTCTGAAAAGCCCATTTTGAGCTGGAAATGTCATTAAATGTTGTTTTTCAGTGACTGCAGGGATAGAAGGAGACCCCAGGTTTAGTCTGAGATGGACATAGGTAGCTCTGCTCATCCCTGAAAATTGGGGGGAGGTCAGTGGGTTGGTCAGAGCTAAAGCCAAATTGAGGACTAAGGCCAGACAAGAGGGAAGACCCAAATGTGAATAGGAAGCTGGATAGACATTTAGCAATAAAGATTTTTTTAATATACTGGAACATCCTCCATCATGAAAAAACTGCTATGGATGATTATGACCCCAAGAGAGCATAAAACCAAAGACCCAATGGTGGAAGGGATCTTAGAGACAGACCCTTCGGTTTAATCCCCTCATTTTTCAGATGAAGAAAACTGAGGCTCAGTGATTTGCCCATACAGGCTTTCTGAATTCAGGACCCCCAGACTAATGCTTTTTCTAGACTCTTATATTGACTCAGTGGATTGAGTGTTGGGCCTGGAATCAGGAAGACCTGACTTCAAATATGCCCCAGGCAAGTCACTCGATCTGTTTGCCTCAGTTTCCTCAACTGTAAAATGGAGATAATAGCATCCCTTGTGTTGCATGATTGTTGTCTTCACAATAAATCAATGAAATAATATTGGTAAAGCACATAGTGTCTGGCACACAATAGGTGCTATAGATTTGTTCCCTTTCACTTGTACAGCATTCTCAGAGTATTTCTACCCTTTAGGTTCTAAGGTTCCATTCCTAGGCCATTATGGAACTTACTCAAGAGGAGACACTATGGCTTACTAAGGAAGCCATGATCTTATGGCTTTGTGGAGGCAGGGGAGAATTGTGAATTTTGCCTTCAGTTGCCATTTTACCACCTTCACTTCTCTCCGTACGGTTTACCAGTGTGCAAATGACCCGAGAGTAGGTTTGTAAAAAAAATTTTAAGGGGGAGAGGAAGATGCATAGGAGCCCATTCTTGCTCCTTTGGGGGACATATCCAGGCTTCAGGCATGTTGTCTACCCACACACTAGGTTTGCTTCAGTATCTGGGAGAAGAAACCTGGAGAATGACTGAGAAGTCTCCAGACATCAGTGAGTGAAGCTACAGCATCACTGTTCCAAGGGACTCTCTTAAGTCTTTCTTGGGAACGTGTGAGACAGATGGACTCTCCTACTCCCTCCCTACTATGTTCCCCATGCCGTCTCCTCAAGCTTTCCTCATTACTTACATTTTGGCTTGCGTGGTGGTGGCGTGTGCACCTCAGCTGTGATGGTTTTGGGCATTAGCAGCTGGCCCTTCGACCCCCATTCTTCTTCCCATTGCTTCTTGAACCTTTCTTCATCTTCTGTGATCCTAAAGGACCAAGAAAACCATTCTGTGTGACATGGGCAAAGTGACAGTCTCCCTCATCTCCTGCCAGTCTGTGCACAGTCAATGGACTCTGCTCTTTGGGAACTGTTGTGACCAAAACCCCACCATGATATGTCAGGGTTAGAAACACAGCTTCAAGGATCCAATCTAACTCAACCTCCATTTATCAAGCCCTACTGTGTGCCATGACAGGCAGGGTAAAATGGAGGATAAATTAAGCAATGGAGCCAGAAGATTTGGATTCAAGTTCCACCATTGATACACAGTAAATCCTAGACAACTTAATCCTTTAGTTCCCCCAAGGCAACCCTCTAAGATTATAAATTTCTTTTTTTTTGTTCCCTATTGCCTTTATTTATTTATTTTTGCTCAATAGTATTTTATTTCTCCAAATATATGTAAAGATAGTTTTCAAGATTCATTTATGTGAGACTTAGTGTTTCAACTTTTTCTCCCTTCCTCCTTTTTTCTCTCCTTTCCCTAAGAGAGCAAGAAATCTGATATAAGTTAAACATATACAATTCTTTTAAACATATTTCCATATTTGTCAGTGGCAAAGAAAAATCAGATGAAAAAGGAAAAAAAACACAATAAATATAATAAAGAAAAAGCAAACAAAAAAGTAAAAATATTATGCTTTGATCCACATGTATTCTCCATAGTTCTCTCTGGATGTAGATGACATTTTCTAAGATTATAAGTTTCAGATAAAGTGGTATGCTTCCTTGATAGATAGAGGTCCTTCATTTGAGGCTCCCATAATAATAGAATCAAAACTTCAGTCTTTATTTCTAACTTCTTCTGTCTTAGGCACTTAGGGCATGGGAGAATACAAAGATAAGTATTACTACTACAAACAATAACAATCATAATCACTTTAAGTTTTGAAAAGCACTTTACAAATATTATCTCATTTTATCTTCACAACAATCCAGAGAAATAGGTACAATTATTCTCATTTTATGGATGAGGTCTCATTTGAACCCAGGTCCTTGGACTTTACAGAGTACCATGTTACCCTCAGACATTTTCTGACAGTTCTTGAAACTGAGAGAGATTAAGTAACTTGTCCAGTGGCACACAGGTACTGAGTGTCTGAGGTAGAACTTGATCTTAGGTCTTCCTGGCTTTGTGTCTAGCACCCTATCCCCTATTTTAAGTAGCTCACATTTTACTGATTGAGAAGTTACGTTCTATTTAAGAAGACATGTTTCAGGAACACATTATTGCAGAATTTACTTATCTGTACCCAGGTTGAATCCATTTGGAAGAAAGTAATCACTCTGAGGGTAGGGGCTATTTTTGTATTTGCAGATTTATCACCTGCTACAGTATGTGGCACAGAGTGGGAATTTTGAATAAAAGTCTGTTGAATTGAATTGAATTCCCTGTGGCAGCCATATTTTTTGGATTGCTCTAGGCCAGTGGTTCTCAAAGTATGGTCTAGAGAATCCTGGGGATCTCTGAAACCTTTTTAGAGGGTCTACAAATTCAAAAATAGTTTTTATTTCCAAAATGGTAAATGTCTACAAATATAATCCAGATAAACAAAAACTCTTTGGAGAGATCTTCAATAATTTTTAATAGCAGAAAGATACAGAAAACAAAAGTTTGAGAACCACTGTTCTAGGCATTCTTGGTACTGAATTTAAAAAAAATTCAGTAGCATTTTATTTTCTCCAAATACATAGAAAGATAGTTTTCAACATTCATTTTTGAAAGACTTTTGTGTTCTAATTTTTTATCTCTCCCTCTCTTCCTAGCCCCTCCCCAAGACAGCAAGCAATCTGATATAGGTTAAATATGTGCATCTTTTAAACATATTTCCATATTTGTCACGTCGTGGCACTGAATTTTGATAGACAACTGTGGCTGCATGGTGTGGTGGAAAGGATATCGGACTGGGAATTGAGAGAGACTTGGACTTTCTTTCCAGTTTTGTCATTCATTGCATGACATCAGACATTTCCCCATCTGGATCTCATTTTTCCCATTTGTAAAATGGAAGAGTTAACTAGCAGATCTGCAAGATTTTTTCAGCTTCAAATTTGGGACACATGCTAATGAGGGATGTGGGGTTTAAACACAAAGGAACTGGCCTACTGAAGCATGTTCTAATAAGCTACATGGTAATAAGATCCAAATCTGGGAAGAACTGCAAAGTGACAATATCACATAAGTTGCTTTTAGGAGGTGACACATTTTCTTTTTGGGAGGGAGGCAGTAATTCTAACTCTTCCATCTCTAAATTTAAATCTGAAGCTTAATGCCTTTAGGAACCAACCCCTTTCCAAGTTAGCAAGAGTGAATGGGAGGTTCTTTTGCCCAATCAAATTGTTAGTGTATCTGTGATTCTGTGAAAAGAGATAAAATTAATTACTTCTTGCTTTTGGGGATCCCCCATTCTAACTTGAGGATACTTTCCCCTACCCCCAATGCTGAGATCAGAAGTACTGTCAGACTAGGACATGGTGGAGATAGTCTAAAACCCAATGCCTTAAAACCCCAAAGTACAACATGCACCATGTTCGCAGTTCTACTTGTAAGTGGCAGGTTTGGGAACACAGGGGAACAGGGTGAGTTATGGTGCTTGAATTAAGTCCCCATCCCACTGCACACCATGACTCTCTAACCATACCCAGGTGAACAGCATCCAGGACAGTCCTCAGAACAGTCAGGCCATAGGTGGCCAGTACATCCGCCCCTAATATACAATAACTCACCTCCCCATTCTTAGAGGAGCAACTTTTAGATGTTTTCCTCCATTCTCCAGAGTTACGGTCAGCAATTCTGTCTCAGTTGTCCCAGAGAGAACAGGAAATAGCAGCTTGGACTGAACATCCTTTTGAGGGCACCAGGTAAGCCTGGTTGATTCCCCAGCAACTATTGGTTCAATCCCAATCACATTTCTTGTGACTGACAATACAACCAACATGAACTAAGGGAAATGTTTGGCTAATGGCTGACTGGAAGTTCCACATAAATAGATCCTGCTTTCAGCTTCCCTAATCTGGGATGATTCTGAACCAAGCAACATTTCTTCACTGGGTCCATTATCCAGTTAGTGGTAACCACGTAGGCAAATCATGTTCCAAAATAGCTTCGCCAGACTAGGTTAAAATGGGAGATAGGACCTCATGGGCCATCTAGTAAAACTTTTTTTTTTTATTTTTCAGATAAAAAAACTGAGGTCCAGAGTGGGTAAATGTAGTGAGAGGTAGAATCTGAACTCACATCCCATGAATCTAAGCTCAAAGTTCTTTCCACCACATAACACTGATTAATCAAGAGTTTCAGGGACCCCTTTGGGGCCAGTCATGCTTCCAAGCCAGATGCTTATTGAGACTATTTTCCTTCCTTCACACAGGGTCATATAACACACATATGGAAAAAGCCAAAGGAACTCACTGCTCTATCTCTTTCCGATATCTCTCGTTCTCTTCTGCAGCCTTCTGAGCAATTTCCTTCTTCCTCCTGAAAAACAAGCCCAGGTTGGCATTTTAGAACACCTTATGTTGCTCTAATTCTCTTCTCTCAAGGTTTCCCTCTGGGGATCCTCTGGGCAGAAGCAGGCTTTGGAGCTGCTGGAAGGCAGACAACTTTACAAATAAGAAAAATAAATGAACTGTCATATATGAAAATGAGTGGGTTTTGGTCCCATCACTTGAGACCCAAGGAGGGGGTCTTATGGGTCTAGTGTGGGAGCGGGGAGATAGGAAATAGCTTTCTGACTATTCTCTGCAGTAAAGAGCTCAATTCATGGCTGAAGCAAATAGAGATGCCTGGGATCTTGGCTAGAGGTTCATTCAAGGAGGCTAAAATCTCCTTCCTGAGATGTTCTTCTCTTCATGGTCTGGGTCTTTATGCCCGTGGGAAAGCAGAGAGATAGACCAAAGCTTCTTAAATTGTGGTTAGGACCCCTCATAATTGAATGTGAGGGGAATGAAATTATGATTAATTGTATGGTAAATGTTTGATTTTTATACCTATTTTATACATCTATATATCTGGGGTTGTGTAAAAATTTCTCAGGTGAAAATGGTTCATGAGGTGAAAAATTTAAGAAGCCCTGGATTAGAAATCACTCTCTTTCTTGATCATTGACAAACCAATCACCATTAACCAAGAGAGATGTTTGAGTAATATCTGGATATTCCTCCACATCACCCAAGAGAGATGTTTGACTAAAATCTGGATATTCTTTATCATGAACCCTTTCTCCAAAGGAACCTAATGTCTCCAGATTAAGTTTCTAATAGTTTCTAATAAGTTTCTTTTGGAAGAAGGGAGAGGAATATTTTGTTTTCTTTTTATATTTCTAGGGCTTTGCACAGTACAACATAGTAGGTACTTAATAAGGACTTTAATAAGTGCTTAATTCATTGTTGATTGAATAAGGCAGATCCATTTTTTGATTGACATTAGACCTGCAGAGGGTAGTGTAATAATCTGGAGATTTAAATTAATAAAGAAAAGAAAGTCAAATAACTCAGGGAAAAGAAATTTTAGCCTGTGATTGTAAGTAATAGAACTACTTGAAAAGGGAAGAATAGGCTGATTTCCAAACAGTCAAAGGATATGAGAAGACAATTATTTCTTAAAAGAAGAAGTCCAAGTAATCTACAACCATATGAAAAAATGTGTCAGATAACTAATAATTCAAGAAATGCATATTAAAGCACTTCTGAGGTTATATCTTACACTAATCAATTTGGCAAGGTTGACAAAAAAGGAAAATAACAAATGCTGATGAGGTTGTAGGAAAACAGACCCAGTGATGCACTGTTGATGGATCTGTGAATCGGTCCAGTCATTCTGGAGAGCAATTTGGAACTATGCCCCCCAAATTACTGAACTGTGCATACCTTTTCATCCAGCAATATTATTGCTAAGTTTATACACCAAAGGCATCAAGGAAGAAGGAAAAGAACTCTATGGGTAAAAAAAAATTATAACATCTCTTTTGGTGATGGAAAAGAACTGGAAACTAGAGGGATGTCAACCAACTAGGGAATGACTGTTCAAATGAATGAAATATGAATGGAATAGAACATGACTGTATTCTAAGAAATGATAAAGGGAATGGTCAGAAAAACCCCAACAACCTGAAAAGACTTGTATGAACTAAGCAGTACAATATTTGTACAATTGTATTTGTACAATAAAAACATTGTAGAAATGAACAATTTTGGAAGAACACTGATTGACACAATGATCAAAAGTGACTCCAAGAACTGACGGTGAAGGATTCTGAACCTCTGGAGGAGGCTATGGACTAAAAGTACCAATGGGGGATTTATTTTGCTTAAGTTGGAATATTTGTTAGCTAGGGTGGGGTGGATGGCTAAAGAAAAGAGAAGTACATAGCAAAAGCCCATGTTTTTGTCCCTGGGCCCTCAGTTCTCACTGTCTCTCTTTCTCCTGCTGCTCTTGGAGGATTTTATTGGACTCCATTGCCAAACGCTTCTGTAGCATTAGCTCCTGCCGATCCAACTCCCGCTGCCGCACTTCTGCCTGTCGCTCCCGCTCCGTCATGAAGAGCTCCCGGCCCTTTTGGTGTAAGGAGAAATTAGTTCAATTCCACGGTGATCTGAATGCCTTTCTATGTTCCCAATTCCCATGGGCATTCATGCTACCCCTTTTTTCCTTCTTTGAAATCTTATCGTTGACCCAAATCCAGGGGATAGGGAGGGACATAAAGGTAGATTTAAGTCTTTGGGCCATGGAGTTGTGATCAGTTTTATGTATTCCTGACTCATCAGTACCTTTTCCCTAAAACCTGATCTTCCTAACTTCCCCATCTCTAAATGATATTGCCATCTTTCTAGTTACCAACACTTAAAACAGTGGAGTCTTATTTGATTTCTCTTCCTCCTTCAGATTTTTTTTATTCTTTATCCGATCTGATTCTAAACTCTTGCCATTGGTTCACATCTATTCCCTTTCCTCTCCTCTCCCCTGCTACCACCTACTTCATGATTTCATTATTTCTAGGCTCTGACTATTTTAATAGTCTCCTAACTGGGCTTTCTGCCTTTAGGTACTCTCCTTTCAATCCAGCCACACGGTGGCAGAATTTTAGCTGTGTTCTGAGCATTAAGATTTATAAATGACCAAGTTTGACCCTCTGATATAATGTAAGCTTGAAAGCAAGACTATTCGTTTCTGTCTTGGTATCCTCATTACCTAGCATGGCATTTGGCATATAGTAGGTGCTTAATAAATGCTTGTTGATTGATTCAAATTCAACAATATTTATTAATTGTCTGCTGTGTTTATGCCTGTTATGTTGGATATTGGGGATATAAAAATAGCTGTGATTCAGACTCTGCTCACCAAGGACTTAAAAGCTTAAGGGATGAAAGGCATGGATACAAACTATTATGATACAGAAGAAAAAGAGATGAGTACAACAAAAGGCTAGTCAAATGTGATGAGAAATATGAAGAAGGAGAGATTATTTTTACTTAGAGGGGGAAGAGAGAGTCTGGGAGATCTCCTTCAAGAAGGGGCTGGTATCTGAATTGGTTCTTGAAATAAGGCAAGGACTTTAAATGATTGAGATTCAAGGAGGCATGTAGGATTTCATGAGCAAAATCATGGAGTTGGGAGAAAGACAAGAATAGGGAAAAAGAGAAGAGAGCCAAACTTGCTCAGAACATACAGTTTGAAAGGAGATAAAATTGGAGAGATGGGTGTGAGTCAGAATGTAGAGACAGAACTCTAAGATCAGGATTTTACTCTAGTTGGTGGGCAATGGGGAGCCACTGAAATTCAGTAGATCACTACAGTGCATTAAGAGAATTACTTTGGCTAAAGTTGAGAAGGATGGTTTGCACAGGGGATGAACTAGAAGCAAAAGACTGGATAGGATACAGTTTCATTAGTTGAAGTGAGAAAAGGAGTTTTATTTAATAAGGATGATTATGGTTGAAGCTTAGGGAAGAGGAATTATGTGATGGATATTTTAGAAGCATAATTCATAGGATTAATTCATTGGATTCATAGGATTGGACAATTTATTGAATATGAGGGATGAGAGAAGAAAAAGATACAAATGATACCAACATTCTAAACCTGCAAGACTAGAAAAATGGTAGTACCATTAGCAGAAACGGGGAAGTTAGGAGAAAGGTTTTGTAAATATGATGAGATAAGTGTGGGATATATTGAATTTGGGGTACTAGCATGACCTCCAGATGAATGAATGAATGTTGATATATCCAATTAGGTAGTTGAACTGAAGGTCTGGGAAAAGTAGAAGTAAAGATCTAGATAGGCATGTTTTATAGAAGTGACCATTGAAGCATATGAGATTACCCAGGGAAATAGTGAAGAAAATGAAGAAAAGAAGACCCAGGATAGAATCATGGGGGAATGTCAAAGTATTTTTTTCTCAGAGATTTTCAGGGACTCCCCATTGCCTATTGAATAAATTATAAATTCCTGATACTGGTATTCAAGATAATGCATCATCTAGTTCCAGTCTTATTTTGTCTTAGTCTTTCCTTTTTTGTTTCCTTTTTTTGTTGGGGTTAAGTGGTTCACACAGCTTGTAAGTGTGGAGTATCTGAGTCTGGTCCTCCTGACCCCAGGTTGGTGCCATCTTGATGCCTCTTATCTTACTCTTTTTATATTCCTCATGTTTCGGCTAAATTAGAAGACTCAATATTCCCTGATCAAGACCTGCCTCTCCCATACTTTGCTGCATTTGGATCCAGCATCCCACTCCTCACAAGCAGACTTTCTCCACATCTCCTTCCTGGTGATCACCTTCTCTTGCTTCAAGCACAGCTGCCATCTCTTCCATAAAGTCTTTCCCCATTTTCCTATATTAGAGGGGATTCTCTTGTCTTACTGCCATGAGTCTCTCAGCCTAGTTTGATCTCTACTTTCTTAACTTTATTAATACTTAATACTTTCTTAACTTTATTATAGATATTCATGCACACATTTCTTCCCTCCTTAGACTAGACAATAAGCCATTTCAAGACAGGGACCCAATGGCCTTTTTATCACTAGTGCCTAGTACCTAGGAGATACTTAAGAAATATTGGCTATTGATGACAAATTTTCTCCTCTGACAATTGAGATTCTATTCACCCCAGGTTAATGAGCCTTCCAATTGGTCATTGTGGGAGAACATTGTGCCTTTGCCCCCTCTCAATGCAGATCATATTTAGGTGTGGGATGGAAGGGCAAAGGGAAAGGCATCCTTCCCAAACTTTAAGTAAGTTCTATTGGGAATTTTTTCCCGAGCAGTCCTTTCAAGTCAGACAGTTTCCCAATAGTTACACCATGAGGGACGTGGGGCTCCAGAGAAGGACCAAGCATGGGGAACATTGGGTCATTTTTGACTTACAGCTCCAGCTACAATGGAGATGGTCAGGCTTCGACTACTTTTTAGCACGTTCACAGCCTGCAAAGATAGAAGTATGGTCAGCTAAAGTCTAGTAAAGCAGCTTTCCCTATTAGAGGCAAGGAACAGGGGAAGGAAGGACAAGGATTACAGAGGTCTGAAGACAATTTCAGAGAGAGAGAGACTCCTCTGGCAAATGAATCTCACTCCTTTTTTTTGTTTTTTTTTGTTTTATTAGCTTTAAAAATGATGTGTAGTATTTATTAGTTTTCAGGGGGAAACTGAGCAATGTGAAATGGAAATTCATGTTTTTATAATGAATCCTCTTTGCATGTGGTGCTATGTACATGGAATTTTTTAAAAGATTTTTTTGTATTTAAGTTCAAAATGAATAAATTTTAAAAAAATGTTTACAGCTGTTTTTGAAATGGCAAAGAATGAGAATCTGAGATGGTACCGATAAAATTGAAGAGTTATTGAACAAGCTGAGATACACACATAAAGATATATATATGTACACACATATATACACATATGTATATATGTCTTTGTGTATAATATATGTATATAGATATAGATAAAGATATATAGATGGAGAGATGCATATACATTATGAAATACTCTTGAATCTCACCTCTTTGTGATCCATGTTGGTGAAGTCAATACCATTTACTTCGACAATCTGGTCTCCTGTCTTGGGAAATAACGAAGCATAATCACTGTGAGGGTCAATAGTATAAAGAAAAGCATGCTGGGTTCAGTATAAGGACCTGGATTCAAATCCTAACTACCAGAGTGAGTCAGTGTAAATCTCTGAGTATCCTTTGTAAAATGAGATGATTGGACAAGATGGTCCCTATAGAGTCTGTTAATTCTGGATCCTGTGATCCTGTGTCATTTGTAAACTTTAAAATCTTCTTATTTGGTCAATTTCAGATGCTCAGAAAATGGACTTGGTGGTGACAACATAAAAGCTAATTCTCCTTATTGTATCTTGAGCATCAGGAAGAAGCTTTCTTGAAGACTTGAGATTTTAGTTCAATGCCCTTCACTTCCTCCTTGGTTCCAGAGAGAAATGGAGGTGATCTCCAAAATACCTCTTCCAATTACTCATTCATATATCAGATTCTGAAATTAGAAATTCAGTTATTTGGCTTAAGATTATGTCCCCTTTTGACTTTGCTAAGTTCCTTAATTTAGGTGCCAAGCTTTACAGGTGCAAACTTGTAATTGAGGTACCATCAGGTGGTGATGGTGTTCATGTCAAGACTCTTAGTATTCTTTAATTAAAGTAATTCTTTTTTTCTTTTTTTTCCTGAGGCAATTGGGGTTCAGTAACTTGCCCAGGATCACACAGCCAGGAAATGTTAAGTATCTGAGGCCAGATTTTAACTCAGGTCCTCTTGACTTCAGGGCTGGTGCTCTATCCACTGCACCACTTACCTGGCCCTAATCAAAGTAATTTCAAGACATTCCTGTTTAACATGAAAACACCTTCGGTAGATAGTATTTGGTCCCTGCCTAGCCCATATACTTCAAGGTGACTGAGATGTCTACATTTCCTCCCCAAGGTCAGACTGTGAATGGGTAAAGGTAAAAATACTTACTGGGTGTCCAAGGGAAGAAAAGGCACTATCGAATTGGGAAAAGACTATGACAGAAAGGGGTTGGAAGAGAACAATTTTGTCATATTCAAAGTTTTATGGAGGTCAGTCATGGAGATGTTGGACCTAAGTGCAGAAAGCAGGGCTGGGGATGCTCGGGGTAGGGTGCAACTGCTCACCTCTAGTCCAACCTCTGCAGAGAGGGAGCCTGGCTTCACGTTGCTGATGAAGATGCCTGGCTTCTGGGTGGGACCACTTGAAATGCTGGCACAAACAGATCAGAAGGGCAGGATGAGAGCTGGGTCATCTCCTCTAGATAGTCCTGCCTTTTCTCTATCCAGGCTAACCCTCTAGTCACCGATCAGGCTCATTTCTTAATATTCTCAGGAATGATCAGCATCAGCTACCTCTGGGATAATCATTTGATTGTTAGTCTGCCGACTTCATGTAAATTAAACACATAGATTACCTCCTATGCATCTGTAAACCTACCACAGTACTTAGTATAGCATTCTGTACAAAGCAGGTAATTTGTGTGTGTGTGTGTGTGTGTGTGTGTGAAAGAGAGAGAGAGAAAGAGAAAGAGACAGAGACAGAGAGAAAAAGAGACAGAGAGAGAGAGAAAGAAAGAGAGAGAAAGAAAGAGAAAGAAAGAGAGAGATAGAAAGAGAGAGAGAGACAGAGACACAGAAACAGAGAGAAGGGAAGGGGGATGGCATATCGCCATCCTTTTTTATTTGAAAAGCAGTTACCAGAATATGATCTTTGCCAAACGGTTCACCTTTCCAGGGCTTCATTTATTCACATATAATGAATAATGCTTGTACTATCCACCTCACAGGATCAGCACAAGGAAAGTCCCGACAAGCCTGAACAGTTACATAAATGTGCCACTATTATTAATAGAAAGTTCTGTATAGATTTGAATTGCTCATCTTGGTGTTTAGGCAAAACAGTAAGAGCTAATGAGAGAGCAGACTTGTGTGGGGGACAGAGTGATAAAATGGAATCCTCACCTAAAAATATGGTCCGTGTGACTACTACCCACCTGCATCCCAAGCCTCGAGAACCAACCAGGCTGATGAAAATTTTCTTTTCTCTGTTTTCTCGACTCCCAAGAGAGGGCACAACACCCCTCCCACCCTGTAACAATAGAAAGAAATGGGATATGGGATACTGGACCTGTGCCATGCAAATGACCTCATAGGACAAAGGCAGAGTCATTTCTGGAAGCTAGCAAGAGGTCCTTGCGTCTCTTCTCTGAAGAAAATAATAAATGCTTTCTTATCTATCTATCTATCTATCTGTACATACATTCTCTTCTGAGTCTATAACTGAGCTATATTGCCTACTCTACAGACGCATTAATTTGATTAGGGACCAAATTGTAGTCTGGACAGAAGGTTCCCATAAGGTGGGAACAACTTATCCAAGTTGGGGTACACAAGGAATAAATCTTCCCCAACTTTACCTAGTTCCTGGTCCCTGGGGCTCAGGTCCAATAAATGTACTCTCCAGTCCAATAAAAAGGACTAGAAAAGAATAAAGGAGCCCATTTCAGGCCAAATCACTCTCTAGTCAATCATGACCTATGTTAGGATATCCCTGCCTTAGACCCTATTTTAAGGGGAGGCATTATACTTCTTACCCCTGATTCTGCCACAAACTGGTCCACAAACTGCCATTTGAGAGACTCGTCGGGAGAGCTGAGGGGCAGAACAAACATGATGATTAGGCATCTGCTGCCAGCATGTACCCACTCCTGGGTCACCCTGGCCCCACATCTGGATACCTCATAGTCCACAGGTTATCTCTGAGGGAAGGGGATGGTAGTGGAGCTGGTTATGTAGCTATCAAACCAATTCAGAATAGAAACATCCTCCCTTGCCCCCAATATTTCCTATGGGACAGTGTCAAAAAGCTAAAGGCCACACTAAATGCAAGAACTGGGGGGTGAATAAATGTCCCTGGACAATTGAGAGTAGGGACTGGAGGCCTGAGGCGGATCAGAGATAGGAGAGCAGGAGACAGAACAATGCGAGGCTGGTCCTTCACTCACTTTTTCACAGGGATCATTCCAATGTCTGTAGGGGGAAAAATAAGAATAAGGAAAACAATGATCCTCCCCATCTCCCTCCCTGCCTCCTCACGGCCCAATCACTAAGATGCTGTCCCTCTCCCCAGTTCCAGCACTGACTGTACTCACGCCTCACTTTGATGGACACAGTCTTCTTGGTTCGGATAAGGTTGATGATTTCCTCATGGGTACAGGAGGATATGGAGTATCCATTGATCCGGACGATCTCATCACCAAGCTTGGCGGGAGAGAAGGGGAAGACGATGGATTTGGGAACCACTTTAAAAGGGATTTGTGGGAAGGCCAGGGGATGTGCCATAGTGGGTCTCATAGGATCATTCTGTGGAAGGAGCTCATCTATGACATAACGCAGCCTGATCTTGTAGCAGTGAATGCCTTATGCTCAAAGAACCAAATTACACTGAATAGTGCCTCTGTATGTTAAGGAAGGCTGATAATTCAATTTATCATCAAATTGACAAAGTCCAGCACTGGAAGGGACCTTGAAACACCATCATATGGTCCTAATTCACTGTATTCCCCAAACTATCCTGTAAACTAATCTTGCTTTTAAAAATCCTTCCAGGGGCAACTAGGTAGCACAGTGGATGGAGCACCAGCCCTGAAGTCAGGAAGACCTGAATTCAAATCTGATCTCAGACACTTAATACTTCCTAGCTGTGTGACCTTGGGCAAGTCATTCAATTGCCTCAGTAAAAAACAAAAACATCCTTTCAGCTTTTCCACTCTTCCCAAAGAAGAAATTTCCTTAGTCTCTATCAACTTAATTTATTAAGTATCTTCCATATTCCAGGCATTATACTAGACCCTGAAGACAAAGACAAGAGTATCAGCCTCAAGAAGCTTACATTCTATTGGTTACATCTGATGGTTAGACCAATGGTTATACTGGATTTACAAACGGTAGCATCTTAGAAACATGGTATGGGAAACTATATCAGGAATAATAATATCAACATGACTTTTTTCAATTAAAATTTTTAGATCAATGTTTTTTGTTGACATCTTTTTTATATCACTTGCATTTCCCAATTCACCAATTAACTACTACCTACGTACCAGGCATTTGTGTTGAGTAATGATAATACAAAGATAAAAATGGAACTCCTCCCTATCTTCCAGGAGTTTATATTCTATATGAGAAGACACATATGTGACCATTTTCCCTTCTACTTATAAGGAATACAATATTATTGTATTCTTATCAATGAATATATCAGTTTCCAGTTCGGGTCTAAACTAAATGTGAGAAGGGATTGGAAATCTCTCCTTAAACTCCCTAAAAGTATTCTCAATGCCTCAGGGTAGGAGCTGTTAGAAGGCACACAAGGATTGCTGACTCCAGATTAATGAAAAGGCTGAAAATTCAATTTATCATCAAATTGACAAAGCCCAGCACTGGAAGGGACCTTGAAACATCATCACATGGTCCTAATTCACTGTATTTTAGAAGGATGATCCTCAAGCCACCTCAGATAGAGAAGCTAATCTTACTTAATTTAAACATTGAATGTTTCAACTCAGGATTTTTAACCTAAAGAAGAAACGATTTGGAGGAGAAATGATATATTTTCAAGTATCTAAAGGGAAGTTATGGAAAAGAGATTAGGCTTGTTTGCTTTAAGACCAGAGAACAGCACTCATAATAACAGAGAGAAGATACAGGGAGCTGAATTCTGGCTCAAATTAAGGGGAAACTACCTAACAATTAACTATTTGCAACCAGAACAGACTATTCCAGGAAGCAATAGTTCCCAGAACTCATTAAGTCATCAAGCCTGATTTTCCCATATTATCCTTAAAATATAGTTCCACCACCTCCTTTTTGATGTGGACCATTTCATGTCCATTTTCTTGTTTTCAGGACCCTTCTAGTGGCCTTGAGCTGTGCTCTCCAGCTCTCCTGACTCCTGACTTTTCAGAGAAGAGGATTCCTAAAGAACCTGAGAGTTGCTGGTTCAGCTAATACAGCCTTGAAGATGCCTAAATTTTTTCTTGGGTGATGAATGGGGCAGGAATGAGGAAATACAATTGGCATCAAGCCTGGCGTGCCCTTATTCTCTCTGGGGAACCATAAAGAAATTAAGTTACCAGTCCTAGATCACTCAATAAACTAGAATTGTTTGTGATAGGGATACTTGAAGGATGCTGAGAGGTGGTGTAGATTGAGTAGTAAGAAGGCTGACTATGGACCTAGAAGACCACAGTAGAAGATAACTTACCCATTTTTTATGGGTAAAGTTACTTAATCTTCCTAGACTTCAGTTCTTTCATTTGTAAAATGAAGGGATCAGCCTAGATCATTAAAATCAGCTTTGGGCCTATGATCCTATTATCCCTACATTAATATATAGTGATGTTCCTAAAAATCACCATGGAGAAACAGTCTCTGGTGGATCCATGGGAAACAGAGAACAGAAGGGCTGAGCCCTGCAAGCTTGCTCAAATACAACCTCCCAGGAAGAATTGGACAAAACTCAATATCACTTCAAGGGGATGAACTTGTTACTTATCCGAGAAGTCTCTGCTACAGCCTCTAGCTGAGTGTTGAGTTCACTGGTTCCCCTACACTTGACCCAGAAACATGAATACCCAGCAGGCTGAAACTCACATTTTCCAAACTCCCATTGAGTTCTCCTCTGCCCTTTCCCAAAGGAAACTTAGTCCAGGATCCCCAGCCAGACTGACTCTCACGCTATCCCCCCACCCGTGCCAGCTCGGGTTTCTAGATTAATTTTCTCTTGTACTTACTCTCATACACCCTGGGAAAAGCTCTTTGAAGAAATGCCTCAGATATGAATATCTGAGAGAGCAGGACAAAGAGAGATGGAACATACTAGTTCATGAAAGGCCTCGAGCTTGCCAATTAATAAGCAGAAAGACATCAAGGACAGTCGAAACTCAAGAGTTTCAGCCTCATGTCCCTCCCAATGCTTCAAATGTCTGATGAGTAATTACCCTGGGAAAAGAGCTTAGTATGGAAATCAAGGGGGCCCTGGGTGATGTTATGATAGCAACTTATTATGTCTTTTCTCAGACCACATTTCTGGGCTAGAAAATGTGCTGGGATGTAGGGAAATAATGCAGGGGGTGAAATTTCAGAAGCTGCTGGCTTTACGATGAGACAGCGATTTAGAACAAAGCGCCGTCTGTCAGCTCCAGGCTCTCACTCTGGGCTCCACGGTATCCTGTGCCATCTGGTTTGTGAGCCACATGAAGCCCCTGCTTCAGCAGGCCTGCCAGGGGCCTTTAGATATTACTCAAAAACTCTCCAGAGCCTAGGAGGAAGTCTGGGGGTCTCTTTTGTTTTTAGGCACTAAGTACAAGCTCTGTGAGGAACAAAGCTCAGAGCTCCATCCATACCTGGGAGGGCTCCATTTGGAGCAGCCATGAAAGGTGGGCCAGTCCCTCACAGACTCTACAGTCACTGCCTCCAGCCCTCCGTTGCACCATCCAGCCTTATGACACTTATGAAGAACAACACCGATTTCTGATTCCGGATGAGCCAGCTGAATTGTTTTAAAATAATGACCCTAGCAGGGGATGAATTAATTCTGAGCTCCCTTCTTCAGAGCGGGAAAGGGTCAGCTCAGAGCTGTACCCAAGGATTCAGTCAGAGGCTAAATTCAAACTCAGAACTTGTTGGATTTTAATAGTCCTGAACAAATAGATAGTTGGGAAGTTCTAGGGTCCGCCACTTACCAGGGTCTCCCCTTACTCACCTGGAGCCCAACGTTGTCTGTTTGTCCTCCTTTGATGAGATGGGATATGAAAAGGCCACAGCCAAATTCCAGGCCTCCACGTACACTAATGCCCAGACCTTCAGGATGTGTTCGGTCTAAACGTACTTCTTTTAGCTTCCTATTGGAGAAGACAAAGATGTTCAGCCTGCACTCCATAAATGGAGATCCTGAATACAGCCTCCCCTTTCTTTTCCAGCAAATGTAGCTACTTTTCATATCCATCTATTGAGAAGACCCCTTGGTTTCCATGACTGAGCCCCTGTCCCACTGGGCTCCTACATCACCCTACCTTGCCTACCTTCCTCAATTCTGTCCCCACCTGGAACGCCTGGGTGTCAGCTGGTCATATTCCACCTGGTGCTTCAGTGGGATCAGAGGCCGGACGGCATCAAACAGGGGCAGGCGACTGGGTTCGTTGATCACTAACTTCAGGTCTCCCACCAGCACAGAGACATCCATGGTCCTTAAAAAAGATGCAAGAGTAGAGCATTTATTGGGTTCTCTCTTTTGAACAATGGGGATATAAATGCAAGAAGCTCACATTCTGATAGCAGAAGACAATGCGTGCTGGGGAAAAGTGGCCAGGGAGGAGTGTTTTAGTCATGTTGACTATATTGTTGTTTTCAGAGAGAACAGGATACCAACTGTCCTTTTCTTGAGGATGAGGGATACTGATAAGTCAGATTAATGTAGTACAAAGGAGAAATGGAAAGGGAAATAGGTCTAATGACTTAGTGAGGTGATCTAACTTGTCTCTGTGAGCCTAGTGTAGTATAATATATATTATAAAATTAATATATACTATTGCATATGATATAAATATATCTATGTAATATGCATGATATATCATATATAGGATCTATAATATACCAGATATTATATGTATAATATAAATGTGATACATGTTATATATAATTTTTTAAGTAGGTGTGGGAAGGCGAGGGGTTTCTCGGGATGGTCAGATATGTAACTAAAGAAAAGCAGCCAGCCTGAGTCCCTGGGCCATATTCCTGCTCCCCAGGACAACCCCTGTCCTTCTGACACCTTTGTCCCAATACTTCCATGAAGAGGCAAGTCTGAATGATTACCGGCCCTTGACTCTCCTGGGGCTGCTCCAGCAGGTTTTGTGAATGTGGAAACAGTTATAGAGCCCAGATGGAAACTGGGTCAGGTGATAGGCCGGTCTGGCCCATGGAAACTGGTTGCCAGGGCTTGAAACAATAAGGAGAGCTCATCTCCGGCAGCAAATAGCTCAGCAGGGAAGTTGGGGAGATGAAGGAGAGAGGAATAAGAGAGAGAATGGAGGGGTTAAGGAGACACCGGGAGTTTCTTTCATACTCACTCATGATACATACGTAGAACATCATACAGATAATCCTTCTCGGCATCATTTTCAATCAGGAAATCCACCTGGAAAGAAAGATGCACATCCTAGTTAAGTCTCTTCATCCAGAGGGAACTTTGTGGCCAGGGGGGACTTTCCAGGCCCCTGAAGTACAGCTAGGAGTCCAGAGGTCAACCTCCCTATTTTCTGAGTAACCCATCAGACGACCCACAGGCTCCATCCCAAAGGTCATACAGATGTGGCCATGCTGATATCTCTGACCTCTCTCAGGACAAATACCAGCCTCTCCTTAGATGAGCTTCCTGATCACAGAGAAGTGATCACCCTTTCCAACTTGCAGGTAATTATTCAACCTACAGGTATTTTATTATTACTCGATGCCAGGTACTGTGCTAGTTCTGGAACATAAAGACAAAAACAGAACAATTCCAAAATAATATGTTCTATTTTGGAATATCACGTCTGCAGATGAGTATATACAGGACACATTTAGAAGAGTACTGATGTCAGCTTCCATAAATAGAGGTGAGATGTCACCGCTCTCTCTTTCCCACAGGTGTGTCAATGACAGTGGCTGGACGGCCGGATGAAAGCTTTCAGGAAGGACCACCTGGCAAGAAACCACGTGGTCACTGAGCTGAGGCAGAGCCTGCGGTGACTTGTGGAGACCTTGCTCTGTCTCATGCTGTCTCTGAGCTCTGACCTCCTGTCATTCCCTCCCATCCAGCAGGTCCCAGCCAATGGACAGGGGAGAGTTTCAGGTTACATCATTTCCACTTTGCTGATAATGGTCATTTCCAGGGTCAGATAATCACTGTCCCCTGGGAGCTGTTGGACTTATAAAGTCAGTGTCACTCCTAGATATCAGTATAGGATAATGCTCTCTCTCTCTCTCTCTCTCTCTCTTTTTTTTTTTTTTGCTGAGGCAGTTGGGGTTAAATGACTTGCTCAGAGTCACACAGCTAGGAAGTGTTAAGTGTTTGAGGCCAGATTTGAACTCAGGTCCTCCTAACTTCAGGGCTGGTTCTCAATCTATTGCACCATCTAGCTGCCCCAAGATGTTTCAGGTCTGTCTCTTTAGCCCCAAAGCTTTCTAATATTTGAAGTTTTGGGGAATTTTCAAAGGTCATATTATTCATCTTTCTGCCTCTGGCCCAGCTATGTCATGTTGATGCAAATCTCTTATTACTAAAGCTTTCTGGGAGCTGAAAGTCAATAGCTTTCCTTAGATGCTCATTTCCCACACACACCTGTATATATATATGTATATGTATGTATTACATAATACTATGCATATACCATTATGTAGTACATAATATTGTATAATAATATGTATACATAATTTGCTTTTCTTAATATAGCAATATATTTAATATTATAATAATTTTATATTATATCTATACATATGCACACAATATATGTCTTAGACTTATTACCATTCAGGGTCTTTATAAAGAAAGACAGTTAATCCTCACAGAAGGAGAGAACATGGACACAAGGAATATGTTTTTAATATGCAGTAATAGATAATATAGAATAATATATTTAATATTATATTAGTATTATAATATAGTCAGTATTACATATTGTCATGATAGAATTAGATGTTATATTAGAACTATAATATATTTATTTTGTATATTAGTATTATAATACAATTTAATATTATGTGTTAGTATTATAACAGCTTATATTATATACATTACTATTATGATATAATTTAACATATTAGTATTATATTTGATGTTATATATTAGTATCATGGTACATATTTAATATTGCATATTAGTATTATGACAATATTATATATTCATTTAATATCCTATATGTTCCTTACGTCCATGTTTTCTGCTCCCATGAAGAATAGGCTCCTTTATAAAAGTCCTGAATGTTAATAACTCGACATAAACATTTTCACAGATTGCTAAAGGTCAAAGAATTTTTAGAGCGCAGAGCTGCTGCTAGTGATCTTTGAAGAATTATGGAGAACAAGCAGAATGCTGCAGGAGAAAGGCAAGCATCTCATATTACTAAAGGGGGAAGGAGTCGATTCTTCAGATTAGGGGCAAACTACACTATCAAAAGAATAGTATGTGAGCCTTTAGAAAGGGAAGCAGGGATCACTGGGAGCCAGAATGCATTCAACTAAAAACACTGACAATTTCATTTTGACAAGGTTTTAGGAGGAGGAATGGAGAGGGTAGAGAAGGAGAGAGAGAGAAACATAGACAGAGACATACAGAGACTGACACAGAGAGACAGACAGACAGAGAAAGAGAGACAGGGAGACTGAGGACAAGTGACCCAGTTTCCCTCAGTTTCCTCTTCTGTAAAATGAGCTGGAGAAGGAAATGGCAAACCACTCTATATCTGCCAAGAAAATCCCAGATAGGATCAATAACAATAATCTGCACCATCTATATCATAATCACAAGGCCATTGGGAGGAAATCATTTTTAAAATTTAAAATGCTATATAAGTGTGAGATATAATTAAATTAAAATTTTAAATGGGTAAATCTAAAGTTTTATATCAGGGTTACAGAAAACAGACTTTATAAGTAAAGTGCGGGACAGACTTGGCTAGACAACCAGTCCATGTCCAAAAGATTTTAGTGTTTTTAGTATAATGCAAGTTTAATAATAGTTTATAGTGTGATGTGGAAGCCCCCAAAAGCTGACAGGATTTCATGCTACCTTAGTAGAAGAATAGTGTCCAGAAGAAAGGAGGCAATAGTTGTAACCTGTCTGATTCTCCTCAAACTGTGCCTTCTTGGTGGAATCTCATTCTGCTCATAGAGTGCTTTCAAGAAGTGCTCTAAGGGCTGAAAGTAAATGCCTAGAATGATCTTTCTCTTTACCTCTGCCTCATAAAATTGTTTTTCTTCCTTTAAGATTACTCAAGCACCTTCTTCCACATTATGCCCTCAACTAGTAGTATCCTCCCTACTTGATTATTTTGAATATATTTAATATGTACATGTTTTCTCCTTAGATACTCCTGGGAGTAAAGGTTGTTGATTTTTTTTTTTTGTCTTTGTAAACTAGCTCAGCACATAGTAGATGCTTAATAAATACTTGTTGGTTAGTTGATTATTACTTCAACTACTAGTACCTTCCCTCTTTAACTAGTTTGTATTTAATTATTTTGTATATATTTAAATATATACATGTTTTCTCCCCAGATACTGCTTGGGAAGAGAAGTTGTCTCATTTTTTTATCTTTGTAAATTCAGCATATAGGATTGTGCCTGGCTCATAGTAGGTGCTTAACAAATAGCTGTTGATTAGTTTATTGCTCCCCATTATCCCTTCCCCAGATTTTTCAATCAATACCTCTCGTGATTTAGGACAAACAGCAAATTCTAGACTTAGTCAAATTAGCCATTTAGAAAACAAGAAACCATTTCACTATAACATGAAGGCTCTCAGCTTACACTGGTCAACAAATTAGAGACACAGCAAAATCAATTAATCAATCAACAAATATTTATTGAGTATTTACCATATGCCAGTCAATGTGCTAGACACATCTGGAAGAGAAAGCACTACCAACTAGGGATGAGAGGGGGTGGAGGTGAAAGATCAGGAAAGGTTTCCTGAAGAAAGTTGCATTTGAATAGCACCTTGGAGAAAATTAGAGATTTCCAGATAGGTGCAGTCTCGGAGTATGGAAGAAGTGAATTTGAATCTTAATTCAAACACTTACTAGCTAAATGATCCTAGACAATTAATTTAGTTTAGTCCTCAGTTTCCTCCTCTGAAAACCTTAAAATGCTATGTAAATACTAGCTATTACAAACACTTGCTAGCCATGTGACCTTGGGCAAGTCACTCAATCCTGTATGCCTCAGTTTCCCCATCTGTAAAATAAGCTGTAAAATAACACTTCAGTATCTTTGCCAGAAAACTCCAAATGGGGTCATAAGTAAAATGACTGAATAATAGCAACAAATGGTACAAAGATAAGAAAGTAAGAGCACTTACCAGAAACAGTGAGTGATCTAATTTGCCTGATGTATGAAGGTCTATGTATAGAGTTGTGTGAGGGGGAATTCTGGGAAGGTGGAACAAAATCAAGTTATAGAGCCTAGAAATATGAATTTTATGTGGTAGACAGTGGGGAGCCATTGAAGTTTTCAGAGCAGTTATAATACCCTCAGAGCATAACTTGCAGATGGTTCTATGATACTTGAGTTAGCAGTTCCCTTTCTCCCATATTAAAAACTTTTTCATTAGGCTCCTTTCTAAGTGATTGGTCTGATGGGACCTCAGTTAATTCCTTCTCAGTCCTGTGTAACCTTTCCCCAACCTACCTTTCCAAGTCTGTTTTTCATTGTTATCCAAACTATCCCTAGAGCCTGTACAAGTCCTTTACATTTCTGCCTTTGTGCCTTTTCTCATGCTCTTTCCCCTTCCTAGAATGCCTTTGCTGACCCATCTCCATCTTCTGAAATTCTACCTCCTTCAATATCCAGACTGAGTTCCATGAAGGTTTCCCTATCCATCTCTGTTAGGTGCTCCTTTTCTGAGAAAGCATTGAGCACTTTCTACAGGGACTATTAATGTAGCCCTAGCCACCCACAGCCATGGATTCATTATTTTCTCTCATATAATATCTTCTGAATTAAATTGTGAGCACCCGTGAGGCAAGTGCTACACCTTCTAGCCTTTGTTTTCTTCATCTGTAAGATGGGAACAATAATTGCTGCCATTCCATGCTCTCAGGGCTGATGGGAGGCTCAGGTGTGCTAATTTAGCAAAGTATAAATGTCTGATTTTGCTATTGTTCCATTGATTCTCTTTCTCTTGGACCCCTAGAACATATTTCATTACTGCTGTTATTCTGTCTACAGCCCCTGAAGAATCTACATTTTATATACATTCAGGGAAGAGAATATTCACTACCAGTTTCTACCTCTTTCCCACTAACTTTCCTGACTTTTAACTATGGTAGGAAGAAGAAAGGCAGGGGTCTGTCTTCTCTTATTTCAAGTTTCAGACAGTATTTGCTAGAGGGGCTCAAGGCAGATGCCCGAGATGGATGGGAAATGAGAATCTAGAACAGGTAAGGGGATGCAAAGTACTCAAATTAGAGGAAGAAAGTAGCTTGTGTAGCAACTAGTAAATTGTATAGAGTATTGTAAGGTTCACAAAGCCTTTTCCTCCCTATAAAATTAGATTGGTACAAGTATTATCAAATGAGAAAACATTTTCACTTACTGTCCCCAGTGCCTGGAAATTCCCTCTTCATCCCCAGTTCCTGTCTTCCCTGGTTTCCTTCAAGTCCTATAAAAATCTCATTTCTAGAAATCTTTTCAATTATTCTTATTGCCAGTGTCTTCCCTCTTCCAATTTATCCTATATCCAGAGGCAGCTAGATGGCACAGGGGATAGAGCATTACCCTTATAATCAGAAAGCCTGGGGTTCAAATCTGATCTTGGACACTTATTAACTATGTGATTCTAGGTAAGCCATTTAACCTCTGCCTGCATAAAACCGGAGAAGGAAATGGCATAACACTTCAATATCTTTTCCAGGAGACCCCATGGACAATTGGTTTAAAAGGTCACAACTGAATAACATTTCAATCCTGTAAATAGTGTGTTTGTACATAGATGTTTGCCTAGTATCTTTCATATTAGATTGTAAAATCCTCACAGGAAGACATTTCTTTTGCCTTTTTGTGTATCTCAAGAGCTTAATATATTGCCTAGTATATAGCAAGCAATAAGTAAATGCTTATTGACTGATTAGATACAGCAAGATGCTTTTGAATAGGGATAAATATGGCCTTATATTTGAGTGAGGGAAATGAATTTTACAAGCTGGGGGATGGATGGGGAGCCCTAGTATCACCAGTTCTTACAAAAATGGATCTGGGGGTAGGAGCTTATTTTTTCCCCTGTATAATGAAGGGATTAGACTAGATTCTTTATAAGGTTGTTTCCAAATCTGGATACTATGATTCTTTAAGAGGTCTGAAGAAATCTAAGAGCAAATTTAGAAGATGAAATAGGAAAAAGCAGTCAAATCTGATCAAACTCACATGCAGAGAAGAAATCTCATCTGGAAATGGCTGCTTTAAAGGCACTCAGAGATTCATGCTGCAGATCTCTTGGAAGGAAATATTTCCAAAAATCATAGACAGTTATCTGTCAGTGATTACACACACACAGAGACACACACAATATGGAGATACCTGATGACTTCAGAATCAGATATCTACTTCCCTATCTCTATAAAATCTTTATGAGAAGTACTCATGATAATCTTCATTTATTAGCATTTTAATGTTTCTGATGAGCTTTCTTCTATAAAGAAAGGAGCATGGATAATAACTTCCTCATTTTATACCTCATTCAAACTGAATTAAAGGGCACAGCTAGTAAATAAATAACAGAGTCAGAACTACCCTGACCTCAAATGCTTTTGGCAACAATATATTACATATCAGTAAGAGCTTGTGCATGATTGAGACACTGAGAACAGCTTCAAGGCTTTGTGTGACTAGAAAAGATGATAGATGTTCATGTAACCTAAGTGAGGGATGACAAATAGACGGGCCATGTGGTTCAGTGTTGGACCTAGAGTCAGGAAGTTGTTGGTATTAGTGTTCAGTCATTATTCAGTCATGTCTGACTCTTTATGACCTTGTTTGGAGCTTTCTTGGCAGAGATACTAGAGTGGTTTGCCACTGCCTCATTTTATAGATGAGGAAACTGAGGCAAACAGATTTACATGACTTGCCTAGGGTCACACAGCTAGTAGGGTGTCTGAGGAATCAGGAAAATCTGAGTTCAAATCTGCACTCAAACACTATCTGCGTAACCATGAATGAGTCACTTGACTTGTCTTCCTTTTCTCACCATCATAATAGCACCTCCCTTCTAGAGTTGTTGTGAGGATAAAATGAGATATTTGTAAAGCGCTTTGTAAACTTGTAAACCATTACTGTTACTGCTGCTGCTAATACCACCACCGCTACCACTACCCATCATTACTCTTCCTCTTCCTCTTCTTCTTCCTCTTCCTTCTTGTACTATTCCTATTACTACTACTATTACTACACTAGTATGTACACACTATTAAACAAATAAAATAAAATTCTTTAGCATATTAGGTAGATACCTTATGGTGGATTTACCCAAAGGATTAGTAAAAACCACTAAGAAAGAAAGAAAGGGCATGCAAAGGTGGCAAGCTGCCTCAGTGATAAAATAACCTTAGGTCCAGCAGGAAGTCCTGGGTTTAGAGCCCACCTCTGACAATACCTTTGTGTCCTTATACAACTTACTAGAACTGTTTTAACATGAAAGGGTTGGGTAAAATGACCTTTGAGGTCATTTTCAACTCTAGAGTATGATCTTGCAGTCCCCTGAATTTTTTCATAAAAATGGGTTCTAGTTCTGGTTATAATTTTTTCCTGGCTGTCTGATTCTGGACAAGCACTTTGAGCCTCAGTCTCCTCACCTATGAAATGGACATCATAATAAAATTTGTCCTAAGGAAAGAGCTCTGCTATATGAATGTGAGGTATTCTTATGACAATTAGGTGGTAAGATCCCTGAAGATAGGGACTGGCTATATTCTTTGTACCATTAGCAATACTAGGAAAATGCTAGGCATGTAAGAGGCAATCAATAAAAAGACATACCAGTCCTTAATATCAGTTATATGTCTTAGAAAGGCTTTCAAAGAGAATCAAATCAAGCCATACACAATTTATTTCGATCCATTTTAATTCATATAAAATGGGGACCCAAAGCAAGAAGGTCAATCAATAAGCATTTATTAAGTGCTTATTTAGTGCTCAGGTAGTGCTAATTTTGCTGAAAACACCCAGGAGTCAAGAAAATGGGTAAAGGATGAAAGGACAATGGGAATGAAACAAGTAGGGTGATATGGAGTGAGGAACCTGGAGTCAGGAAGACCTGAATTCAAATCCTTTGGACACTTAAACATCTTGAATCTCATTTTCTGAATCTGTAAAGTGAAGGGGTTAAACTCAATGATCTCTAAAGTTCCTTCCAAGAAGGAATTTATGGCCAAAGAAGAACTAGAGAAAATCATAAAATGCAAAATGGGTAATTTTGATTATACTAAATTAAAAAGTTTTGCACAAACAAATCCAATGCAGCCAAGATTAAAAAGAAAGCAGAAAGCTGAATAAATTTTTTACAGCCAATGTTTCTGATAAAGGCTTCATTTTAAAAACATATAGAAAACTGCCTCAAATTTATAAGGATATAAGTCATTCCCCAATTGACAAATAGCCAAAGGACAGAAAATTGACAATTTTCAGATGAAGAAATTAAGGTCATTTATAATCATATGAAAAAATGTTCTGAATCACTATTGATTAGAGAAATGAAAATTAAAGTCCCTTCTAACTATAAACCTACGAAACTAAGAGCTATGTCCTACTCCTTAAACAGCAGGAGAAGGATGGGAGATCATCAGTGACATTCTGGCAAGAATAACTCAGAGCATCTCTAGCTCTGCCCATTTCTCTATCACATCTAGTCAATGAGGGCAGATCACCAAAGTTATAAAAGCTTTCAGATCAGAATAACCCAGAGAAGTATTGAAAGCTGTGAGTTTTCTAGAGAAGAGGCAGGTTTTTGCTGAGCCTAGATGGTTGCCCATATTTAATAACAAAGGTGAGAAGATACTAGGTATAGGCTAAGGGAGCCAAATAAAGAGCATATGCATGGAGTATAAGTTTCCAGAATATGGTAGGAATATGTCTGGAGCTTAGCTTCTTCATTGGTAAAATAAGAGAGTTAGATTGAATAATCTCTAAAAGTAGTTTTTGGTTCTAAAATTTATGGTTGAATAAAGGTGATAAAGTCAAGCAAGAAGTCCAGAAAGATGACGAGAGCCCTTATTTCGAGCTGGAAGGGTTTTCAAGGCCTTGGTCTAGAGTTTAGGCCTTTTGTTTTACCGATTAGAATTGTGGTACAGACAATGACAACCTAGGGTCACTAAGGGTCTTAAGTAGCACAGCTGGGTTTTGTACCTACTTTCTTTAATTCCAAACCTAGCACCCTCTCTATTATATGCCCAAGATGACAACAAAGTCACAGGTCATTTTCAAAAACTAAAGATTTATGTTACAGACCCTGAGGAAAAAATTGGCTTCAGATGATTGATATGGAGAACATTGGGGAAGTCATTGGTAAATCGTTCAAATTCAGCACAAGATATGTTTTCCCCTCATGCTGTTCCCATAGAGTCTCTCTTTCTAAATTCTGAATGTATTCATAAACCTAGGATGTGTGTGTGTGTGTGTGTGTGTGTGTGTGTGTGTGTGTTGCATGGGCAGATGAGTGAAGGGATGGGGGTGGGGAGGTTAGGAAAACTTCCTTCTCAAAGGCTCACCACTCCCTCAGACAGCTGTTTGGTACAAAGTCCAGACCAGTCCCCACCCTGCCATCTCATCAAACTGCATACCTCTTGGAAGCATAAATCCATAAAGATGAGTATGGTGAGGAAATGCAGTCATGGAGGTACAGTGGTACTGAACTAGGAACTCAAAAGCATTGAAACGTGTTGTTTGTCTGCTCAGTAAGCCCCAGAGTAGGGCTGGGAAACACACACACACACACACACACACACACACAGAGAGAGAGAGAGAGAGACTCTTTCCTTAAAGAGGAGGACCCCATAGACAAAGATATAACTAAGCACAATTTTTCGGACTTTGCCTTTCACAGCCCAGTGGCACAAATGAAACTGGAGTCTGCAGGCCAGACACAAGAGATCCTTGGAGTGGAGGTGGGAGGGTGAAGGGGAGGGGATTGGGCTTCTTCAAAATGGGTGACTTGAAATCCACACTCACCAAACCCTCATCGGCTGAAATTTCTTACCTTATGTCCTTTTACAAGCTGAACTGTCCTGTGCTCACCATCAACCTGAACTCTTAATCTAATTCTTTCCTATCCCATTTTACATACTCTCATTATGGAATCTGCAATAGGAAGCCTGTATTTTCTAGGGATGAGTTTATCCTTTACCATATAAGACTACCCACGCCATCACAAGCCCCACACAAAGGTGCCAATTATATATAGAGAGTAGAGAAAAAATGGTGGACTGAAAGTCAGGAAAAAGAGGTTCAGATGTTCTCTTGGCTCTAGAATCTTTGGGCGTGAGTTGGACAAAATGATCTCTCCTGGACTATTAAAGTAACTTCCTAATTGATCTCCCTTGCCTTTAGTCTCTTTCCAATTCATTCTTCCCATAGCTACCAAAGGGATTTGCCATAAACACACATCTACCAGGTACCTCTAAAATAAAACTCTTCACAATTTGACTTAGAGACTTTCCAAACTATTCCTTATATACCACAATACATCTTAGACTGGCATTTAACTAGAACCCCTTTATTTGCACAATAAGGAAACTGAGACTTGGGCAGGAGGTTAAATAATTTGTTCAAAGTCACCCAGTCAGCAATTGAGCAATTGGGATGTCATTTGAAGCCTTATCCTTGAATCCCAGAGCCTTCTTTCCATGGGCTGTATCCCATATCTGGAGTGGAATTCCTCCTCATTTATGTAGCTTCCTTCAAAGCTCAGCTCAAGTGCTGCCTCCTACAAAAGGGCTTTTCTGATCCTCCCAGCTGTCCCCCAAATTATTTTGTATTTTTCTCATATTTTGTATTTAATTAAAATGTCAGCTCCTGAAGGGCAGACAGTTTCGGTTTTGCTTTTTGTATACAGGCCCAGCCTAATCCTTGGCACATATGTGGTAGTTACTTTAAAATGCTGATCTATTTATTGATTTAATGATCTCTATGATCTTATCTAGTTTTGACATTCTACAAGTATCTGAGCCCATGTTCATTGAATGAACTGCTATAACTCTACCATGCTAGGATATGGATGCCTACCCAGATGGCCTTACTCCACTTAACTTTTTCAGATCAGCCTGATGTTTGATTATATGTTAACCAAATGCCAAGGGCTTACAGGCAGACATCACACTGAGCGGCTTCAAAATCAGAAGCACCCTGAATAAGCACCCTGATCGGGCCTCCCGATACTCTTCTCTTAAAATTTCCATATCTGTCTTTGGGTTGTTCTGTATCAACCCCCAAGCCTGAGGTGACTGGGTCCACAGGAACCCTTCTTTTGACCACCAAGGCCTGTTTATATAATTCTGAGCAGGGATATGAGTGGAGAGCCCTCCCTGAGGTGAAAGGGCAAAAGCTGAACTTCAAGGTAATTCACAACTCATTTCTTTCCTTGACTGGAGGAGATTGGGCGGGGGGAGCAGGAATGGGAGCTACGGGCACGTTTTGGTTCTATTTTGGAAGGAAGGGGGACAGAATGAATGTTCCAGGTTAGGTTCCAAGTTAATACAAGTGTCTCGGGTTAAGGAGGGAGGAAAGGGGAATGGGGAGTATGGTGGATGAAGAAGTGCTCCAGAAGAAAGGGGACTGGGGATGATGGCCCCCCAGGGAGGCCAGCCGGACTTGTTTCCTCCCCTCTCCCTCCCTTACTCGCTGAGAGCTTCACCTAGAAGCTCCTGGCCAGCAAACGGTCCGAGTGGCCAAGTTGGGGAGCGTGACCCCCCGCTCATCCCGTGGCGGTGTGAAGGGCGCAGTCTGAAGTCGGCCTTGTGGGCAGCGGCCGTGGAGCGGAGCTCCAGCCGCGCTCCGCTGTCCTGTCCTTCCTTCTGCTCCCGAATATCCTCGGGCTCGAGCCACCGCAGCCCCGCGCTAGCGCCACCCGCCTACTGACCTTGTGCCGGAACTCCCGGGCCACCTTCCTGTCCATTCTCGGGCCGGGCCACCTCGCACCGGGTTCTCCGGGTTCGGCCCGGAGGCAGCTGGACAAAGCCCCGGGAGGGGCAGAGGCGGGACGGGGGAAAAGAGTCCGCAGAGTAGATCTCAGAGCTGGGAAGCCGGTAGGAGGGGGTCGGGGGACGGAGGGGGCGGGATCCTAAGCCTAAGGGAGTAGGGTGCGCAGGTGGGGGCGGGGCGTGGGGTGCGCAAGTAGGGGCGGGGCCGGTGCCCGAGAGTATTTGGGGGCGGGGACAGGGCTGGCCCGCGAGGCTGGAGGTCCGGAGGGTTTGAGGGGCTCTGGACTGAAAGGGCCGAGAAGACTGTGTCCACGTGGTACCAGCATCCCCAGAAGTGAATCCAACTTCTTGAGCTAACCCGGCCTCTCTTCCCAGAATCACTCTGAAGCAATGGGGATCTGGAATAATCAACCGAAGGTCGCCAGGAGCTCCCAGCTCCGTATGGAGCCGAGGGTTCACAGAGCTTCCCCGGTGATCACTCGGGGCTTGGAGATCGAAGCAGATCAGTCCTTGCCCTTATCACAGAAACTCTGACAATCCAACAGGGACGCAGAGTGCCCAGTCCGTATCCCCTCATCCCTTCCCCTCTGGACCCGTCCCATCCTCTTCAACCCATCCACTACACCTCAGACTGAAAGAAAGGAAGAGAAATTGTGGGGAGATCCCAATGCGGGCAACTTGCTTAAATGAGTGACTTACATCGGGGAGGGAAAGGGTATGAAAAGGGCCGTTTGGGGAAAGGGGATGTTTGGGATGAAAGAAGTTTAAAAGGAGGGTGAATTTGCCCCGTTGCCTGGTCTCAGGAGCAGGCCTTGGTCTGTTTGCTAGTTTTCAGAGAAGTGGGTGTAGACTTGCCTCAGAGAGTAGGTTTTTTGGTATTAACTAATGTTTCTACTTTACCCCCTTATAGTCCATGAATCCAGGCCTGTGCTTTGACTATTGGGGATACATTTATTTGGGTGAATTCTTCAGTTATTCCAATATGAAATTACCCCCCCCCAGCAACAGGTTATATATATATATATATATATATATATATATATATGTGTGTGTGTGTGTGTGTGTGTGTGTGTGTGTGTCATTAAGTGACTTGCTCAGGGTCACACAACTAATCTTAAATCATTCTTGAAGGAATTCTGTGGCCAAAAAGGACTTCTTCCCTGGCCGCCCAAAGCATCACAGCAACTAGGAATTCTTTGGTGGGAGGAAGAGAAGGGAGGTGTGAAGTTTTTCTTTCTGAGGAAATTTCAAAACAAATCCTTGGAGGCTTCCATTTATATTCATATTCTTCTTAGTTACAGACCTGAGATCCTTTCCTGAGGTCAGGTTTTGCTGGAGAAGTGGATGGAAGGATACAGGGAGTAGAGATCTCCGAAAAGAAAAAAAGGGAGATTGGCTTCTTTCAAAGCTTGAATCCCAACTCTGTCTCTTTGGTTGAACTTTCATTCATTTTGCAGAATGGGATAACACTTACCTTCATCTAAACCTAGAAAGTCTTCCTCAGGCTGTCCTGGCCACACAACAAATGGGGACAGGACACAGGAGATGATGGGAATTCGGCCTTCAAGTTTTTGCTGCTGTTGTTGGTTTGGGTGGTGTTGGGAGTGGGGCAGGAAAGCAGAGGGATAGGTAGGAACCCTGCCCATGGGACCAGGAAATATCTGAAGAAATGAGCTGGGATGAAGAGTCATCTGAATGCAAAGGTACCCAGGGCTCAGAAATAAGGCACAGGGACTGTTTTACATACGTGAGTAGGACAATTTCCTGACCAAAGTGTTGCTAACCGGATTGCTCGAATGTAATTGAATTAAAGAAGTCCCTCAGCCATGCATATATTTTGTAAATAAAAAGCTATAATAATAATAATAATAATAATAATAATAATAATAATAATAATAATAATAAAAGCAGTCCCTCAGAGCCTGCCCCCTAGGAAGCGTGCTTAGCCCCGGCCCCCACCCCCACCCCATAACGGGCGGGGAAAGGCAGGTCGCACCTACGTGATAGTAATGGGCTGTCCTAGCGCGCCCTCCCAGGTTCCCCAAAGAAGTGAGGCAAAAGGACTGAGCTTAACACAGAGGGGACTGGTCTGGACGGGTAGGACGGGTAGGACGGGACAAGGGAGCCACGGCACTTCGCAAAGGCCTCTCCTCCCCTCTGCCCGAGATGCTCCCTCGCCTAGTGTAGGGCGTCCGGCGCTCAGCGGTCAGCTCCCACCTGATTGTTGCCCACGGTCCTCATGGGGAGCCTGGCCTCGACCCCCACGGCGTCTGGGATCTGGCTGCTGGTTTTTTGTCTTTGGGCCTCTGGAGGTGAGCGGGGAGTTAGTTTTGCAAGCCGGGGCGAGGGTCGGGGGGAAGGGAGGACGAGACCCCGAGCCAGAGGCTTTACAATTTGCTTCCCTCCCGCTATTTTCAGCCACCATGTCGACTCCCCCTAGCAGCCGCTCGGAGCCCCCGCCCGCTGGGTCTGCGGAGCGCAGGTGAGTGGGTGGGAGGTAGGGGCCCTTGTCCGCCATTCCTCTGGGGTGGCGAGGATCCCTCCCGCGGGCGCTCCGCGGGCACCTCTGTTACCCAGAGGTGGCCCTGGATGCCTCGTTGGCGCCGTGGCTGAGAGAGAAGAGCAGGGTCGAGTGAGGAAGGAAAGGCTGGGTGGTCTGGGCTGGGGAAGGGGGCGCAGCTGCTTAAGCTCGTAAACTCCTTTCAGCTAAGCTTCCGTTAGCCCTGAGTCTCTTCCCTCCCCAGCCTCGAAGAGGCCAGACTTCGTCTGAGAGACGCCACTGGCGGTCAAGAAGACCAGGTAAGGGGGCGGCAGGGACCCTGGTATGGAGGTGAGAGGGGGTCTCCACCAGGACCCCATCTCCCCACTCTTTTTTGGTTGGGAAAGAAGGTCGGTTAGTACTGTCCCTTCTCCACACACTTAGAAAGAAGTTGGGGAGGAGGGTGATCCAGATCGAAGAAAATTCTAGCACTACTGTGATGTGGACAGTGCTCCAGTGAGGCAGACAGCTGGGGAGCCTGTGGGCTGCTCTCCTGAACGGGGAAGAGCTAAATTAGAAGAAGCCTTAAGGTCTTTTTCAGGTCCGAGATTGTGTGAATCAGGTCAATGGGACAGCAGGTCTACTTGGCTGGTGTCATCTTAGGCCAAATAGATGAGACCTTTCTGCCAGCTGGCACTCAGGCTGCTCATGAGCCAGACAGTCAGAACCAGTTCCCCTAACACCTAGAACTAAGTATGTGTCTGCCTCTGGTGGGTGGTGGGTTTGGAACTGGTTACAGACAATGGCTTTGGGGTATTGTCTAAAGAAAGGGCTAGTGCAGGGAGACTAGGAGTGAGAACTGGCCCTTCATCTTTCTTTCTTTCTTTCTTTTCCTCTTCCTGGCAGGAGCCCTACCCTGAATCCAAGCTGGGCCTCTCTGTCCCACACTAAACTTCCCAGGCTGCCTGGGATCATTGCCCGAGATGCATGATAGAAAACTAGGGCAATCTGGGGTGGGGGGCGACGCTGGGCAGCAGGTGCTGGTCGACTGTATATCTATATGGGTGAAACAGATAGTGGAGTAATTATCTGAGTGATCTAGCACCTCTTATCCTCTGAATTTCAATTATAGCCTGGGGTGTAACTTTCCTTTCTTTTTCTTTCTTTTTAAAAATTTTGGTTGGGGGAGGGTGGTGGTCAGAGAGCCAGGAGGCAAACTTGTTTCTACCACGGCCTTCCTTTGCTGGTTTCCTCTTCAAATTGTTTTCTATCTCTCCTCCTAACTTATAATTCCCTCCATATCATAAAGTGGGTAACTAAATTGGTCTTATAACCAGTCAGAACCCCACTTGCTAGAAAGTTGATTTTTGTTGTCAGACAGGAGACAGCAGGACAGAAACTGTCAGAAGCTGTCTAGACAAGACTCAGTTTTCAGAAAAACCTCCAATGTTCTGGGGCTCTGTCTGACTTTCTCTATGATGCTGAAAATGGGGAAATCACTATCTTTTATATTAAAAAAATTATAACAGTCCATGAGAAAAGAAGGTTATGAATGAGTAGAACTCAGTGCTGAACAGGGTTTTTTTTTTCTTCACCCGTCTAAGCACTTAGTTTGTATCTCTCCAGTATCCTCTGCTTCTAACAAAGAGAGAAACATACAAACATCCTTTTCAAATTGTGACTTTCCCCATCAAACCATAAGAAATTAAATAGAAATCTGGGGGGAGTTTTGCAGAAGCTGAAGATGACATGAGAAGGCCAGTAGATGATACAGAAAAAAGTTTAGGAATATAGAAATTCATTTTATATATATATATACATATATATGAATATAGATATTCATTATATATAATATATACATGTATGTGTATTATGGCTACTTAAGACTTCAGACTTCAATTGTCCAAAGAATATACGTATATATACACATATACACACACTTTATGTAGTATTTTAGATATATAATATTATATGTGTGTATATATATATATATATATATATATATATATAGAGAGAGAGAGAGAGAGAGAGAGAGAGCATTATATAATATCATCATTTTATAATAAGGCATTGTAAACACTTCAAAAGAAAAAAGAAAAAATTCAGACTTCTTTTTTGGTACAAAGGGAGGACCAAAAAATTCTACATGGATTTTCCGGATTGTGGGAGCCACCACACCCCTGTCTCTGAGATGGGAAAGGGATAACTATATACCTAGCAGCCATTTTGGTTACTGCAGACAGGTGGGGATAGCTCTAAAATTGGAAAGGACCTCAGAAGTTTTCTAGTCCAAGTTATTCATTTTACAGTTGATTAAAGTGCACCCATGAAGTTCCCGAGGCAGGATTTGAAATGAGGACTATTGCTCTAGTCTGTACTGTGCTGTCTCTTGATAATCTCCCCCCCAAAAACCTTTTCATTAACTCCTTGGCTCATTCAACACACTCATCATGTAGCAATCTTTATCTAAGTACCCCTGTCTACACAGTATTCTCTTTCTTTGCACACAGGAGGATTGCTGGGTAAATTTCCCTCCCACTTTTCTCCTTAGGGAGGTGTCTATGGACCTGTAATGACTGGCCACCAGCCCCCTAAGAATGTGGGCCCTAACAGATGTCTCAGGTTACTGTTTTTGGAGCAGTGGAATGTCATTATTGTGAAAGCTGTTGCTGGCGGAGCAGAGTTGAGACCAGAGGGAGTGATACTTACCTACCTGTGTAGGGAGCTAAGCCAGATCCCAGTAAGACCTATAACTCTGTCTGAAAATAGGGGTAATGATGCCTGCTGTTACCTCCTGAGTCTTTTTTTAAGGTTACCCATTCACTGTATGTTAGAAGATAAGGTTGTAGATTGAGTCAGAAAAAACTTTAGGCCAAAGCTTCTTAAACTGTGGGTGGCAACCCCATATGCCATCATGTAACCAAATGTGGGGTTCACAAAATTATGATTATCAGTAAATGTTTGATTTATATACTATTTTATATACCTATATATCTAGAGTTATGTAAAAATTTCTCTGGTGAAAAGAGGTCATGAGTGGAAAAAGTTTAAGAAGTCCTGATTTAGGCACTCCTTTCATTTGGAGGGAAAGAAACTGAGGTCCAAGATTGGTTGTTGTTGTTTAGTTGTTCTGATTTCAAAACCAGCCTAAATTATTATAATTTACCCATCGGTGGAAATAAACCTCTCTATTACCAGATAACTGTGAATTTGATGGCTAAACCCCCAATGTCTGAGGGTTAATCCAGAGGGTGTTGGTCATTCCAAGGGGCTTCTACCCTGAAGAAGGAGTTCCTTGCTCAGAATTTTTTTTTATTTTGGGGAGAAGATAGTGGGTCAGACCAGTGATTTCAGTTTTCAGCTATCTTTTTCACAATGAAACTTTTTTCCCCCCCATCATAGTTTCAATATATCTAGGTTTGGGATAAGAACTTAAATGGGAATTTAGACTAAGTTCACTCTGGGAATTCCTAGGTTCATCATCATTTCATGCTTTAGGATACCTAAGATTTTTGATAAAAACTGATGGGGTTCACTCAGGCAAATCTGATTGGTTTCTCAACTCTGAGGTGCTAAGTTTGAGATGGAATGCTAGTTAACTAAGCAACTGGAAAGTTTTGGACTTAGAATTCCAGAAAAGGGGGATCAATTCCAAAGAAGGAGAGTTGTAAACAGTATCTTAGAAGCATGTTGATACCACATGGTTTGTTTTTTCCATAAAACTTCATAGGATTGCAAGCCATTGTAAAGGTAAGTTCGCTGAGGCTTAGAGAAATT